>NC_092211.1:7262602-7299657 GCF_043381705.1 Parasteatoda tepidariorum
TGATAATGTATCATTTTAGTAGTTTAAAACATTATTGATTGGAAAATTTGTGATTATTCTCTTTTTTCCAGTGAAATGAACTTATTTTAAATTAATACAAATATAATTTAAAGCATAAAATATCTATCAACATGTGTAGTTAATTATTGTACAAATAATAATTTTTTATAATAAATAATAGTATTATACAAATAACATTATTTATTTGTAAAAAAACATTTATTTTAGGATTCTAAAATGAAAAGAGATCAAAAACTTTCAATCTTTTAAAAATTATTACCCTTAGGTAAATTAATTATTAATATGTTAAAAATAATTGTTTCATGTAATGTATCAAAATTATTAATCCTTATGATTGATTTAAATTTGTTTCAAGTATTTTGTAATAATCTTTAATCAGCAATTTAGATAATTTGGTTTTTGCCGGTTTTTACCACTGTCCTGGCAAAAAACCCTTTTTGCCGGCAAAAACTCCAACCCTGATTTATACATGTTTAATATTTAACATAACTTTTTAAATTAGCATTTATAATTAAATTACATACTAATGCAGACACCTTGATAGTAACTCATTCAAGAAACTAACTTACTTCGTACAAGAAACGCACTATTGGATTTTAAAATCACATTAATATGAATTGCGATATTAGATTTCAAAAAAGTGAAAACACAAATAGCAATAATTAATTTTGAAATCGCGGACGTCTGATTCGAAAAATTTGTTGTCCGCGTGAAATTTTTGACCGCCGAGGACGGGCGGTTTTTCGAGCCCTGCAACCTTTGTCTATCAAAAGGTACCGCATCTCGCGTTTGAATCAAGTTAGCATGTCTTATATACCAGTGAATAATTGTTAAATTTTTGTAGTGGTAGTTAGGCCATAATTGCTTTAAACGGTAATTGGAACAGAAATTACGATTTAATTCCTGTTCCAACATATTGCATTCGATGAGTAGCACATTTCTGCAAAGACTGTTGTGTTGTTAATCAGAATAACTGAATTCACATTTCAAGAAAGTACCAAAAATTTTAGATTGGCCCTTTTGTACAAGAAAAGGAGACAAAAACAAAATGTTTTGGTAAGTAGCTTACATTTTATTTTGATAGCTTTACTTCATTTCTAACTAACTGTTGTTGGTTTTAACCCAGAAAAATGTCGAAACAATTAAGACAACACAAGTTTTTAGAAGAAATAATATAAATTATAAGAATAATTAGAAGAAATATGTTTGCGGAAAATGTACAATGGAAAAATCCCATATATGTAAAATATGCCTTGTGCGATGAATTAAAAATTCTCATTCTTTGTGTTTGTAATACAATAAAAATTAGCAATACACAATTTTGTTTCATTATAATCAAGTTTTTATAGTTTAATACTAACATCCATATTTCATAAATTCAATCAAGAAACTAAGTCCAGTCATATGGTAGAAATAGGCATATATTAAGCGTTGTTATGTTTAGTGTTGAATATATTACAATTGTACCTTTACTTTTTTATAATGTACGCTTTTACCGAGTGTTTCGGTCATCTGAGAGAATCCGGACTTAACTTAATAACAGTTAAAGCACAATTGTAATGTTACAGCTGTTCAAAACTTTAACTTTATAACAACACATACCTTCAGATGGATGTTCAAACCCGCAATCAACAATTGCTCTTAGTAGCTCTGGTTTCAGTAGGAAATCTCGAAATCCGGAGCTATGTATTGAAACATAACCACCGGTTGGTTTCTTTGTCTCAACTACTGTTTCAGGTACAGTAGTTTCCTGTTCATCTTCATCTTCGTAGTCCAATAACTCAGCTTCGTTTTCAGTCATAATTTAGCCAAACGCTTGTATAATATTTATCTGGGTAAGAAAAAAAAAGACATAGAAATTTTGTTATCACTAAAATAGCTCATGGAATTAAAAAAAAAATGGCTAGAAAGGTTTAAATGTTTAGAGTACATTGATCATATGAGAGAATTCTAAAAGAAACAATTCAATAATAAATATTATAATAAGAAAAACGGTTAGTTAACTTCATAAACTTACTAATTAAAAGTGGTATAATATTACGTGAAAAACTGTTGATTATTTCAGATGGAAATTTTAATTAGTCGATCAAAAATATATACTCTCTCCAACAACCAAGCTTCACTTCAATCAAAAGTTTCAATTTTTAAAAACGATTCAGGCGAATGGATAGTATTTTCTACACTAGGGTGCACTGCAAGCTCTTTATTGACTTCCGGGTCACTTATGCCAGTTTATTTTGAAGCCATTGGGCTCACAATGTGATCATAGTGTTTTGAGACTTTCTTGAGTAGTTTTTTCTTGTATACATGCATTTGTTACCTGATTTATTATTTTTTTTTTTTAAAAAGAATATTTATAAAAATTGTCGTTTGAAGACCTGTCATTTCAAGACGTATGAATCGTCATTTGAATAAAAAAAATCGTAATAAAGCACTTCTTACCTTTTCAACAATAATTGTACGAGTATATTGTTGAAAGCACTTGCACTTTGAAATTTAAAATTAAGTAATAATTTGTAAAATGACCTTAATCTCGCTATTCGAACAATATATGCTAACGCTAACGTATGATGCTGCACGGCTTGCAACCAAGAACAAACTGTAATAAACAAATAAAAAGAGATCAAATCGGGATAGCTAAAAAAGCTTAAAAAATCCTACAGCCATGTCACCTATTTTAATAATACTTCTATAAATAACGAAAACAAATTTTCACTTCAAACTTTGTAGAATTACTTATTATCTTATGAAATACAGCAAATTTGAGTTCAAAAATCAGCTCCTAGCAGAATAAGCTGTATTAAGCGGCTGTATAATTTCAAACCGGAAGCAGAGAAGGTCGAGAGCTTAATATTGTTGTTATTTACACTTATATTGAATATAATATATACCACCACCCATTGTTACCATTTTATACACCCCCCATTTTAGGTTTCTGCAGTTTTCCAAGACGGGACAGGCTGGAATTGAGTAAAACTTTTGCTCAGTCGCAATATCTTTAAAACCTGAAACATTCCCTATGATTATAATTAAATGATCGAATTTCATGGGGAAAAAAGTTAACCATCTTTAGGGTGGGTTAAGGCGATCAAAGAAACTTTGATCAAAATAGGCGTGAGCATTCAAATTACAACATGAAAGTAAATAAAATATAAATGGGCAGATGGGCACTTTATTTACGTCGCACTATACAGTTGCACTACTGGCGAAGAACTGGGAAACATCCCTAAAGACGATCCGAAAACATGCCAACGCAATTTTGAACCTCTGCAGAGGGTATGGCTCCCTTGCTTTTCTTTGATATCCCGATGAGTTGTGCTCAAAATCAAGCACTTTACGTAGGGACCGATCAAGACAAATTCAGGCCCAAGGCCCACCAAATTTTCCGGGCCCCTTACAAGATATTCTGAAATTAAATTACTGAAAAGTAGTCGTAACAATGAAAAAGAATCTATTGAACTGCATGATTCAAGAGAAATATTCTAAGAAATATTGAAAGCTGACAATTGAAGATTATATTTCTAAGATAAAGTTTACGTATCTATAAATTAAAGCAAAATATAAAACAACAAAACAATGTTATATCAAAATGAAAATAGTTTGGTGGCAACAAACAATTGAAATCAGTAATTTTTGCTGAAAGTCACTGATTTTTATTTAATAATCTTTGTTGTAACAGTTTTTTTATTTAATACTTAAGCTAACACAAAGCTAGTTCACCTTTCATTAGACTTTTTACCATTTTTGAGGCCCCTCAGAAATTGCGGGCCCTAGGGCCATGCCTATTGGCCGGGCCACAGGTGATAATCAGGCTCCGACTTTACGATCAAAATATTATGCGGGACAAAATCTAAATGGGAACCGCGTAATGGTCAGGAAAAGGGAAAATGTGAAGGGGGGAAAAAAGTTGCGCACTGTAGTTGAGGGTATGATATATTTAAAAAAATAATAATCACGAGCTCTTTGTTTTTAAAAGTCATTCAAATTTTAAAATTATTTACTAAATTTTAAAAAATTAAAATTCCATTTTATTACGCATTCATATTAGCAGTGTAATCTATCTTGTGCTTTTATTAAAGGAAAAAAATAGAGAAATTCTTGTTTTTTAAATTAAATAAATATGGTAGGTAGGTACTTTATTTACGTAACACTAGAGCTACACAATGGAATATTGGTGAAGGTCAGGGAGGCTCCCCTGAGACATATGCCATCGCAATTTTGGTCCTCTGCAGAGGGATGGCTCCCCTATGTTGGTAGCCCGACGACATGCACGTGAAGTCAAGCACTTAACGGTAGAACAGATTCTGCGCCCCTCGGTCCCCATGCAGGTTGATCAAAGTGGTCACCCACCCGCTTACTGGCCGCAGCCAGTGATTTTTGACTTCGGTGTTCTACCTAGAAAGCATGTAACCTTACAACAACCTTGTGTTTTAACTTTATTTTCACTGTCACGAAAATGTTTGGAGTAAAAACCTTTTTTTCAATGACGTAAAAATATTGCAATTTCCAATCTTTCCTCCTTAAAGGAAAACTAAATGATTTCTAAATCTTTTTTTAAAAAATATTGCTATTTAGGTTAAAAAACAAGCAAATTGTAAACTTTATTTTTTGCATTGTTGTTTGCTGTCATGATTAGGTTAGCAGAAATATTAAGCGAAAACCTTTTTCAAAGGAAACGAAATAAAGCTAATATTGACCTTTTCAGCGAAAATATTTAAATAATAAGAAAATATTTTGCAAAGGACCTCATTTAAGGGAAAGCAAATAAACGAGCATAAGACCATGTTTTTGGACTGTTTTTTTAGGTCTGCAAAAGTACAATACGAAAACTTTCTTTTAAAGGTTTCTCGACACAAGTATAAGTAATAGTTCTTTTTTAGAAACTTTTCATTCGAATAATCTCATTAAAAAATAAATAAAATTTTAAAAAATTTGAATTTGGAGTTTGAAATTGACTCTTTAATATTTTTTTACACATTTTATTTTTTTCTCGAATTTGGCTATAGGGGTCCTATGCGTTGCGGTTCCTTTAAAATGTGTGGCCTTCTCTCGTTCATTTTACCTTATTGCAAACCTAATTATGGTATAGCAATAAAATATCCGCGCGAAGAGTATTTTATTTAAAATATTTATAAACAGAAAAAATTCGCCCAACAGCCTATTGTGTGCTAGAGGGTCATCGATATTAAGACTTCACGATTTATGACTGAGTGATGGTGAAAATAAAATCAGCATTGTGCACCCATCGCTTTTATTTGCCTGACAAGCTGGTACCCTCTCTAAAGCTGGGTGGATTCAAAGCCTAGACCCACAGTTTTTTTCATCATATCTTTGGAGTGAACTTAAGAACATTTTGTTCACAGAACTCGATGTATAGTGTGCAAAATAAGAGACAGACCACCCTGAATAGATTTTGATCCATCAATTGAATTTTCACGCTTTGTAACTCAATCTTAATTTTTTTAAGGGGTGATCTCAAATATGCTAATTAATTAGTGCAGGCAATTATTTAAATTACGAAATTAGACACAAAAATGTGTTTTCTCCCAATAAACATATCTTTTCTCCGACGGATTCAGATTTTGAACCCCCAAAATATAGGGGGTAGCCACAATCTGGGGAATATTGTCCCTATAGTTTGATCATGAGGGCGATCCAAAGTTTGGATGCCTCTATCTTAATTTAATATTTTGCATATTTCGCCATATATAGAGACCTTTTTAAGAGAGTTAAAAAAATTTGAACATAATTTTAAAATTCGTTTATCCAATGCAGAAAATAAACTTTAGTAGATATTTATTATTTTTTATTAGGTTATTAAATAATAGCTGGATAATTTTTGAATTATAAGGCATACAGCTTTTTATACAATTTTTATGTATGTAATTTTACATGGCAAAATACAAAATCGAGCTAAATCTATCGAATTGTTCCTGTGTATATTTAAAATTTGATTTCTCAGAAACTATTCAACCGATTATGCTCAAACTTTGCATTTTGTCATGTGAAATTACATATTTTAAAAGGAAGTAAAGATTTTATACCTCTCAATATAAATTTTGGCACTGCTGTAAAAGATTTTCTCGAAGAAGTTTATAAATTAGCAGGGATGTAAATGTTCAACCATTCCTGAAATTTTGCAGCAGTTTTTTCGTGTCAAGAATTTTTTCTATACTAAAATTAAAATAAAAAATAAAAAAAAATGTAAAAGGAACTAATATAAAGAAAAACAAGTTTTTCTATAGGGGGGGGGAGGCTAAAAGTCTGTTTAATTAAATTTTAATTAAGTCGTTCAAAAAATCGGAAGATAGTATTTTAAATCTGTTCTCTTTCTTTTAACGTCTTATTTGAATTATCAAACAAATATACGTCTAAAATACACAAAATTAAAATGGAAAAGCAATAAATAAAATTTTAAACGAAGTTCTTTTAAAAACTAGAAAAACTTCTTTTAGCCTTATTGTACCGAAACTTTGAGGCAATGCTTAATGTTCAAACTTCAATATTCTTATTCAATTAAGAATAATAATTTAAATAAAGAAAAATAAATAAAAAAATAATAATCTCACTAAATTTAACTTTTGAAAATTACTGTAAACCCCTGATTCCCCTCCCTACCAAAATACTGTCTTAAAAACTGCTGCTTACGTCATGCGCAACTTTGCACTAACATTACGGCTACTGATCATTTACACTCTTGGAGTTTACTGGCTTGATTAAAGCTTAAAATTGAAGTTTCTTAATGATATTCTGTGATTCATTTTGAAATTGGAATTCATTTGAGAAATTTGATCTCTATAATTGATCAAAAATCGTCGAATACTGTCAAGTTTCGAATAATGGCCATGAAAATTTTTGTGACCAGTACTAAGACACCCTGCTTCAGTTTGTTTTAGGCGATAGTTCGGTTTCAACATGGAAGATGACGTGATCGATTGTAGCGGCTCTTGGGTGCTAATTGATGGATTGCTTCTACCACATAATTTTCGGAACTTGAATGCAGTTTATCTATTGATTCGACTTCATATTTATGTATAGTGCGAAACAAAATTACTCGTCTTAAATAACTTTCAATCTAATACGTAAATGGTTTAGGTCTTGAGTCTCAATTTTTTTTTTTTTTGTTTTTTTGTTCGAGGACATAATCTTGTACAAGCTAATTTATTTATACAAATGATATTTTAAGTTACAAAACCAGAAAAAAACACGATTTTTTTTTTACTCAGATGGATTTGAATTTTTGATCCTCAAATTTTGAGGATCAAAATATGGAAGGTAGTCAATATTTTAAAAGTTTTCCAGCCTGAAAATATTGCCAAAGTTGTTTAGGCAGGAGAGCGTTTGAATGTTCGGATCTCTTAATGTTAACAAAGCTTTTTGAGTATTTCGCTATGTTTGAAGAATTTTTTTAAGCGAATCATGAAGTTTTTGCACACTATTATAAGATTCGTTTATCCAAAGATAATTCTATGCAAAAAATAACTTTAAATAAATATTATTTTTTATTTTATTTACTAATTGTCGAAAACACTTTGCATTGCAAAATATAGAAATTTTTTTCCATAATTTTTAAGAAAGTAATTTTAAAGGCAAAATGAGAAATTTGAATGAAATCGGACTAATAGTTTCTAGGTAGTCAAATTCTAAAAAAAAGCTATTTATAGAAAATTCGATTTCTGAAGAACACTTCGATTGATTTCATTCAAATTTTAAATTTTTGATTTGCTTTAAAAGTTATACAATACGAAATTTGCAAAAAGGAATTTTAACATTAAGTGATTCAAACTTTCAACCGCTCTCCTTCATAAACTGTTGATACCATATTTTGCAGATGGCAGGTGCTTCTCCTGTTTTAAGGGTCTAGGAACTGAATCCCTCATAAAGTTAGACATTCAAATCAATAAGATCGAGTAGTAGTATGTACATTAAAATCCGATGTATTATAAATGCTACGTTTGGTAAAAATCAGATTCAAGATATAGTAATACACAGTTTCTATTTTAAAATCCTGCTAAGTAGTCTGGAGCCTCATAAAACTTTTTAATATGGATAAATCTTTAATTTCTGAAATATTATTTTTATTTGTTGAGCTATATTTTGGTATTAATGTAAATCTAACTAACGTTAGTGCTAATTTCCATTTTTTATAATAACTATAAATGCATTGTAAATGCTATTTACTTGAATCTATTGGCAACTTATACATCCAAAAAAAAAAAAATAATAATAATTAAGGTAAAATAGTAATAACAGTAAAAACTTAAAGTATTGATAATTAAATTTAAATTATAGTTTAAGTGTTTACTTGAAACCTACTGATATTAAGAAGGGAGCATAATAACCATTTAATGTCTTTCGGGTAAGGGTGTTCCAATCATAAATTTAAGTTTTAAATTCTTAAGTTAATATTAATTGATAATCTTAAAAATACAAATAACAATGCGTAAATTAAATACTTAATAAGGCAAATGAAATGCAATTAAGCTATGAACCTACTTTTTATATGAACGAAAGGGAAAAATCTTAAGCTTGAAACAATAAAACAGAATATGATTAAGAAACTTCAATTTTAAGCTTTAATCAAGCAAGTTAACTCCAAGAGTGTAAATGATCAGCAGCCGAAATATTTGTGCAAAGTTGCGCATGACGTAAACAGCAGTATTTTGAGAGGGAGGAGAATCAGGGGCTTATAATAATTTTCAAAAGTTAAATTTAATGAGGTTATTTTTTTCTTTTATTTTTGTTATTATTTTTAATTGAATAAGAATATTGAAGTTTGAACATTAAGCATTGCCTCAAAGTTTCGGTACAATAAGGCTAATAGAAGTTTTTCTAGTTTTTAAACGAACTTCGTTTAAAACTTTATTTATTGCTTTTCCATTTTAATTTTGTGTATTTTAGACGTATATTTGTTTGATAATTCAAATAAGACGTTAAAAGAAAGAGAACAGATTTAAAATACTATCTTCCGATTTTTTGAACGACTTAATTTAAATTTAATTAAACAGACTTTTAGCCGCCCCCCCCCCTTTAGAAAAACTTGTTTTTCTCTATATTAGTTCCTTTTATATATTTTTTATTTGAAATTTTTATTTTCAGCAGTGTTTTGCCGATAATGTATAGAAAAAATTCTTGACACGAAAAAACTGCTGCGAAATTTCAGGAATGGTTGAGCATACCTGCTAAATCTTTTATAGCAGTGACAAAATTTAAATTGAGTGTTATAAAATTTTTACATCCTTTTAAAATATGTAATTTCACGTGACAAAATGCAAAATTTGAGCATAATCGGTTGAATGGTTTCTGAGAAATCGAATTTCAAATATACACAGGAACTATTCGATAGATTTAGCTCGATTTTGTATTTTGCCATGTAAAATTACGTACATAAAAATTGTATGAAAAATTGTATGCCTTATAATTCAAAAATTTTCCAGCTATTATTTAATAGCGCACTAAAAAATAATAAATATCTACTAAAGTTTATTTTCTGCATGCAATTATCTTTGGATAAACGAATTTTAAAATTATGTTCAAATTTTTTTTAACTCGCTTAAAAAAGTCTCCATGTATGGCGGAATATGCAAAATATAAAATTAAGATAGGGGCATCCAAACTTTGGATCACCCTCATAATCAAACTATAGGGACAATATTCCCCAGATCGTGGCTACCCCCTAATACAGAGAAAACACATTTTTGCGTTTAATTTTGTAACTTAAATAATCGCCTGCACTAATTAATTAGCATATTTGAGATCACCCTTTCGAAAAATTAAGATTGAGTTATAAAACGTGAAAATTCAGTCATTAGATCAAAATCTATTCAGGGTGGTCTGTCTTTTATTTTGCACACTATACATCAAGTTCTGTGAACAAAATGTTCTTAAATTCACTCCAAAGATATGATTAAAAAAACTGTGGGTCTAGGTTTTGAATCCACCCAGCTTTAGAACGGGTACCAGCTTGTCAGGCAAATAAAAGCGGTGGGTGCACAATGCTGATTTTATTTTCACCATCACTCCTCTTTAGTCATAAATCGTGGAGTCTTAATATCGATGACCCTTTAACTCACAATAGACTGTTGGGCGAATTTTTTCTGTATATAAATATTTTAAATAAAATTCTCTTCACGCGGATATTTTATTGCTATACCATAATTAGGTTTGCAATAAGGTAAAATTAACAAGAGAAGGCCACTCATTTTAAAGGAACCGCAATGCATAGGACCCCTAAAGCCAAATTCGAAAAGGAAAAAAAAATTGTAAAAAACTATTGAAGAGTCAATTTTAAACTCCAGATTCAAATTTTTTAAATTTTTTTTTTTTTTAATGAGATTGTTTGAATGAAAATTTTAAAAAAAAGGTACTATTACTTATACTTATGTCGAGAAGCCTTTAAAAGAAAGTTTTCGTATTGTACTTTCGCAGACCTTAAAAAAACAATCCAAAAACATGGTCTTATGCTCGTTTATTTGCTTTCCCTTAAATGAGGTCCTTTGCAAAATATTTTTGTATTATTTATTAATATTTTCGCTGAAAAGGTTAATATTTGCTTTATTTCGTTTCCTTTGAAAAAGGTTTTCGCCTAATATTTCTGCTAACCTAATCATGACAGCAAACAAAAATGCAAAAAATAAGGTTTACAATTTGCTTGCTTTTTTAACCTAAATAACAATATTTTTTAAAAAAGATTTAAAAATCATTTAGTTTTCCTTTAAGGAGGAAAGGTTGGAAATTGGAATATTTTTAAGTCGTTGAAAAAAGATTTTTACTGCAAACCTTTTCGTAACAATGAAAGTAAAGTTAAAACTCAAGGTTGTCGTAAGGTTACATGCTTTCTGGGATTATATCAGAAGATCATATCATATCTTTATCTCGCCGTTTGATGATGCGCGGAATGCAACGAGAACAGAGTACGGAATGCAAGTAAAAAAAAAGCATCGATAAATAACTAAAACAAATGTTGACTTCAAACTCAACAGAATTACTTAATATCATTAATATTTTAATAAACACAGCAGANGGTTGGAAATTGCAATATTTTTAAGTCGTTGAAAAAAGATTTTTACTGCAAACCTTTTCGTGACAATGAAAATAAAGTTAAAACACAAGGTTGTCGTAAGGTTACATGCTTTCGGGGTACGTACTTTGTCAAAAATATACCAATATCGAAATTTAAACCTAAATGATAATTCGTAAAAAGGTCTTTATCTCGTCGTTTGATGGTGCGCGGAATGCAACGAGAACAGAGTACGGAATGCAAGTAAAATAAAAACATCGATAAATAACTAAAACAAATGTTGACTTCAAACTCAACAGAATTATTTAATATCATTAATATTTAAACACAGCAGATTTGAGCTCAAAAATTATAAAACTTATTTATTTTGTTAAAAACAAATTACCTGTTTCAAAATATCGCATCACAAAATAAGCAGCTGTATACTTTTTAACAGGAAATAAATCAGATCCAGAGTTCGAGATTGTTGTTTACATTTATATTGAAAACACCATCTAATAGTTGACATGTTTCCCCATTGTGAAACTGAAGGATTCATTTTAATAATAAAAAAGTTTTTTGTTGGTACTTTTATTTCGTCTCAATAAGGAGATGTTTTTTAATTGGAATTTTTGATGTTTTATTTATTAATTAAGTGTAAAAGACAAGAACTTTCCTCTTATTTTTCCCCCATAAAAGTTTGAATTCGGCGATACATTCATGCATGTTGTTTTAAAAATGTGAACTTTTGAGTGTGAAAATGTTGTTGAGTGTTCTTTCATTTGCCTTCTATTTGTATTGTTGTTGGTGCCAAGTACTGTACTATGAATACGATGTTGAAGGGGAAGCTCAACATGGATTTTATGTAACTATTACTATAGGTCGTCCACCACAAAATATAAAACTTTTAATTGATACTGGAAGTGCTAATTTCGCAGTAGCTGTCACTCCACCTCTGAAAAGCGGCAGCAATAATTTCTTTCGTTACTCTAACTCGAACACTTTTGTGAAAACAAGCTCTCATATAGCAATTCAATATGTTCAGGGTAATTGGAGTGGCTTTTTAGCCACCGATATAGTATATGTTGAAAAGAATCGCTACGTTAGGTGTGCCATAGCCTGTATGTCGGATGTGCATAATGTTTTCGACATCAATTCAATGTTCAGTGGCATATTGGGATTGGCCTATCCAGCTGTAGCTAAACCCAATTCATCCATCTCCCCATTCTTTGATGCCATCAGGAAGGCTCAAAATATAAACGACGTTTTTTCGATCAGTTTGTGCGGTCCTTCATTCTCGGACAGTCGCGGCTCGGATGGAAAATTGCACTTCGGGTTTATTTCTGCCAGGTACTATTCTGGCAAGATAATGTATTCTCCGATCACGAGAGAGCGTCTTTACGAAATAACTTTGACAACGCTGAGAGTGGGATCGAAAGAAATAGCCGTGAATTGTGAGGAATTAAATGATCCCAGATCGTCTGTGGATACGGGAACGACCCAACTACTCGTATCCAGTTTGGTGTATAATGAAATCATATCTAAAATAAAATTACACGTTAGTGAAGAAGAGAGTCAGTCGGGCGTCGTGGGAAATGTCAGTAAATTCTGGCTCAATGATACAGCAGCTTGTGTTCCTAAGATGTATTTTAATATTTCTCTTTTTCCTGACCTATTCATATCTTTTTACCACACTGATAACAGTTATTTTAATCTTGTTATATCACCTGAACTTTATCTACTTCCTTTTCAAGAGTTTTCCATCGAAAATACTTGTTTCACGCTCGGCATCGGCGTATCCGACGTTGGAACGATCGTCGGTTCCACTCTTTTGAAAGGGTATTACGTCGTTTTCGATCGAGCCAACAAGAGAATAGGCTTTGCTAACTCTAGTTTCTGTCTAAAAGAGATGAGCTTTGTTACGATGCCCAGTTTTTTAGACAGCGCCAACTTCTCGAATTGCAAATGTGTTGAGAACAATGTTCAGAATGATTCTATTACTGCTGGAACCATTATATTATTAGTGTTTATTTTAATACTGGCAGTTTTGTTGTTATACAGGATAATTGTATGGGTTCAAGCTATTAGGTTTCAGTATTCTAATAATCACTTAGACACTAGCAACTTAGTTGAGGAAGATGATAAACTATAAAACTAAATTTTTTTAAAACATTGTTGTGTGTCTACCACTACAAAAATACAATTCCAATTCACTACTATATAAGACGTGTTAACTCGATTCTATGTAGGTGTATCTTTAGATAGATGAAGGTTGACATTGTTGATAACTATTATCTCCACATTGGTGACCTGCAGATGTGATGTGAACACGCCTACCTTTACAGAACCTCCCACTTCGATTTGAACACACCTACTTCAATGAATGGTCCACATTGAACTATGGACTTGCTACTTATAACTGCGACATTATCCAGCTCATTGTGCTGTTGCTGCTCAGTCTAGTTCACACACAACATATACACTCGACAGCTAGCGGCAACACAGGAAGGACTTTCCAGAAGTCCAGGGTCCTGAAGTTTCAAGAAATCATCAATCACATTTATGTATAAAATTTCTTGTATATTTTATTTAGAAATATTAAAACTATAATTTATACTTGGCATCGCTTTCATTTGTAAATATTTTTTCTGTTAGAATAATAAATATGGTTAAAGATAAAAGTAAACTTATACATAATTATTCATTTAAATTATGCTGTCTATAATTTATTGAGAATTTCATGTTTTGAAAATATGAATGATTTAAATTTATAAAGACAAAATTTTTTAGAAATGAGTAATTAATGATTTTACTGAAAAAAATTTCAGGATTTTAGAGTTGAGCTCACAATCACCCCTGGATATGTAATGTAGGGAAAATATTTATAAACTTCTGCAAGTTTATAATTACTTTCCTTATTAGCTTTCCCTACTAACTAACTTTGTAAATAATATATTAAGTATGTAAATAAATAAATTTATAAACATTATACCTTTCAATGTAAGGGACAAATCAATATGATCCATTTTGCCTATGGAAAGAATGAAGTTAATATCAATAGGTACAAGAACTGAAATGATTGCTACTCCTAAAAACTGAGATTTTTTTCCCTATAAAAGGTTATGCCAATTCAGTCCTATGCATGTTGTGATAATTTAGTAATTTTTATTGTGAATGTCCTTCTTTTAGCATCCCTGTTTCATTCTCTTTTTTGCATGCTTTGTAGAAATCTCTTCTTCTTCCTTCTGTAGTTGCATGAAGATGCTCATACTTTATGTGTAGATTGGAAAACTCTCCTGGTTAGTACATTTTATTTTTGAAGAGCCTTCTACATTGTCAGAACTGAACAAAAGAACAATTGCAAGATTTATATTATTTATTGACCTATCCATAACATCAACAGACTCATAAAAACTTGAGAGTATTTGCCAAATGAACTTCAATTTAAATGTTAGTTGGTCATCACTGTCCATGCTTCAAAAATGCTGCTCTGAAAAAAAAAGGAACTGTGATTTCTATCCCACACAGCGGTAATAATAGAAGTTGGTGACGTTCCCGGCCACAAAAATTATCTCACTTCATTAATAATATTAGTGTGTAGAAATAAAATTCTCCCACAGTGATCGTAAAGACACGAATCCCAGCAGAACACTGAAGTTAAGCATCACCGGCTGCCGTCAGTAAGAGGGTGGGTGACCACTTAGATCAGCCTGCGTATGGACCGAGGGTGCTTGGTATCAGTCCTTGTTAGACTATTCTACAGTAAAGTAATAGACTTAGCCCGCAGGTCGTCTGGCTATCAAGGAAGAAGATCAAAGTTGCGATGGTATGTCTTTGGATCATCCTCAGGGATGTTTCTCAAACCATTGATCTTAAGTCCATTTTCTTAAGTCTTTCGACCAAGGTGAAAAATGAAAGGATAAAATTTTTTCTTAATTTTTATACCCAATCTAAAGGTTTTGTATTCTCACTATGTAAATTAATGATAATTTTTTTTATTGCATAATAAATTTTTTTTTATTTGGAAAAATAACTAACATTTTAAAGACATTTTTTAGTTTATTACAATATTATTTTTTTAAAGCAGTCATTGAACTTTAATTACATTGCCTTGTAATTTTGTACCCAATGCAGAGTATTGCTAGAAATTTGCCTTTGTGAAGGACTTTTTAAAGGAACTAACCTGCATTTACGTTACATGGGAAGGATAACTACTCTCGGGTAGCGGGACAATAAGTGAACGCTAACCCATGATCCGTTTACCACTGAGAATGTTTTACGTCAGCTCTCAGAATGTTTTACGTCAGAACACTCTATCCCCTGAGCCACCACAGCTCTTTAAAAAAATATTTTATTTTATAACTGTCGTTGAGCAGCTGACTCAATTTTTTGGGCTCAATTTTTTGGGCAGCTGACTCAACTATTAATGTTCAACTCCATAGCCTTGGAATTTTGAACCCAATCTAAAAAGACAAGTTAACTCCTTGATCAAATACTTTGAGAAATTATGCCTTCTTTGAGAACAAGTACAATATTATTTTATTTTATAGTTGAGCAGCCCACCTAATTTTGGGTTTAGGACTAGTAATGTTCAACTCCGCAGCCTTATAATTTTGAAGCAATCCAGAAGACAAGGAAACTCCTGGATCAGTTCCCCCAGAGGTATGACTAGTTATGGAAACATGGAGAACTTTGTAACCCAACGGATTTAACATGCGCTCGTCAATATTTTCCATCCAAGTAGTCTTTTCCCGGCGGGGATCGAACCCTCAACCTAATTCAGTGCTCAACCAGCCACAAAACATATACTTGTTTGTCTTTCAGAAAGAGTGAAGCCAGTAGTTGAAAAATATTTAATAATGCTACGTCTGTTAATTATAAAAAATTCTTATTAAATATTATATTTATATTGAATTATGTTTTCTTTATTTTAATTTCTCAAAGTGCTGTTTATTTAAAATCTTTTTTCCAATTTTTCTCTTTTCGCAAAATTTTAATGGAATTTTTAAATGTTTATTTTACAGAGTGTTGGCATTGATAAGGGCAGTATACCTGATCTAACCAAGGTAAGTCATAATGCTATGCTTTAAATCAATTCAACTTGAACTCTAAAATGTTCCTAAAAGGAAATTTAAGTAGCAAAATCCGCTTTAAACACACAGGCAGTAATGCTTTCTAAATTGCAATATTTCACTATAAGTTTTCTTCACTTTTTTCTTATTTTATTTGAATTGTCGTTCTACAGCCGACCCAATTTTGAGTTTAAGGCTACCTATGTTAAACTCCTTATCCTTGCAATTTTGAACCCTATCCAGAAGACAAATGAATTCCTTGATCAGTTATTGGGAGAAATTCGCCTCTGTGGAGGACTTTTGATGGAACTAACCCGCATTTGTGTTACATGGAGAGGAAACCACAGAAACCTCCCATGGTTAGCCTAACGGCAAGGGGACTTCAACCCATGATCCGTCTACCATCCAGGATATTTAACGTCATCGGTGTGTTTGGCATTAGCAGAATTCGAATTCCAATCATCACTATGTGGGATTCATACCCGTCTAACCTCTTTGGGAAACAAACCCTCTATCCCCTGAGCCACAACAAGTAATCGTTTTATATATGTTTATTTAGTTTTGTCCTTGTCATTTTTAAAATACTGTTTATTTTCAATTGCAAGTAAACTTATTTCATAATTTTTGCTTTATGCATAAGAATGAGCAAAACTGAAAATAAATTATCCAATTCATTTCATCAGTTACAGAAAGGAAAGGAATTTTGATATTATCAGATTCGAAAAAATCAGGGATTTTTTCTTTCTGAGTGTTTGAGCCCACCCTATGATTAATAGTTAAATTTAAGCTATACTATGCCTTACAACAATTTACTTTGTTTTTAGGCTTCGTGTCCTTTGCTAGAAGAAATGGAAAATCACCTTACATATATTTGGAAGGAAAAAAAAGTCAAACAGTTGCCAAGTAACTACATATTTGTTTGAACGAATAATACTAAATTTGTCTTTTTTTATTATTATATACAATTTGGTGTCAGTCATAAAAAATCTTTGATATTGTATTAGTCGCTAAACTTCACTTTATAATTGAATATTAGTGAAAATTCATTGAAATTAAATTTTAATTTTAATCTTATTATATTTAAATTGATGTACAAAATATATCTTAAATACCTGAAAGTTTTCTTGAAGATATACATATTATTCTATTTTTTTAATATGTATATCACGATGAATTCTTTTTGTATAGTAAGATTCATGTTAAAATAATGGTTCACTTCTTAATAACAATTTTTTGAGAAATAGGCTAGTGCTTTCAATATTTACGTAACTAATAAACGACTAAAAATAACTTGCCCATAAATGATCATATTGTAAAACCCATTGGACTCAGAGTCTGTTCAGAAGAGGTTTTTGAGAAATCTTATGTTGTAAACTGTTCTATTAATTGAGCAGTGAGTTATTGCAGTCCAGGAATCGTGCTCTAAATGACTTACTATAACTAAATGAAATAGACAAAAACATTCAAAGAAATATCACTTTTGTGACTTCCTTTTTTGCCCCATACGAAAATTTGTTGTTCTCTTTATTCTATTATACATTGTTTTTAAAAACCATACTTACATTCAAATCAAATTCTAAAAATTTACGAAAAACAAACTCGTGGAATGTTTTACTTCAAGGAATTTAAGAAAGCTTTTTTAAATGTCTACTACTAGTTGTCTCCAGTTTGAAAAAGGTCTCTATTAATTTTTATTCATAAAAGATTGTCAGCAATTAAAAGTAAAAAAAAATTATCTATTGTGTGAGTAGTCTGTATAATGTGAAGTTTCGCTGTATTTTGTTAAGCTGATCATTAAAATTTATTACAATACCACCCTTTATTTTACAGAGTGCGTAGCGTTTTTTAAAAGTGCTAATTTTTGATTTATGTTTCTAAAAGCCCTTAAAGGTGCTTTTTTTAATCGGGGTTTGTAAAAAGTGGTTAATTTTTTATGTTTTATAAAGAGATCTTCTTTTTTCTTTGCCGTGTCGATTATCATTCTAAATTACAAAAAATTTACGATTTTCACAATTTTTTCTGCATTGTTTATCAGAAACTAGTTACTTTATGATGATTATGTAAAGTTTTTAAATTTTATTGATTTTTAATTTTTGATGATTTTGATTTTTTTTTTAGTTTATAAATTAAGAACTTTAAGCAATAGAAAAAAATAATTTTTATTACTGCACAGATCCTAATTATGATTTTTTTCATTTTTTGGAAAGTGATTAAAAATATTTTTTGAGCGCTTAAAAGGTGCTTATTTTTTGTTGAAAAACCTGGCTACATCATTTATGTAGTTTCTCCCCCTACATCATTTTTTTTATTATTTATGATTTTAAAAAAGTGTACTCTTTAAATTATAAATATTATATTATTAGTTCATAAGCTTTTATTATTTACACAAACAAAAAATATTACATAGTTTAAGAAATTTCATTAACCTTTTAGGACAAATTCAGTTCAGTGTGCAGTGTCTGCTCTGAGCTCTACTAGTTCTGCTTTAGCAAACAGTGCTCATGAAATCTCTCACGAGCTGAATGGCCTGACAGTGGATGAGAGTATGAGGAGGGCTGTTGAAGAAGAAGCTGCCATCATGAATCAATTGAAGGTTGTATAATCACTTGTAAAAGTTGCATGAATCTCGCTGCATTTCATATTTTGAGCATTCGGGAATGCCTATTAATGACCATTAAAATCGTCTCAAAGGACTGCAGACTTATTTATGCATCTTGCATGACTCTTGCTTCACTTCATTGCCAGGATTCTCACCCCACAGAGAAAACCGGGAAAATACAAGGAATTTAAAAATCACCTAAAATAATAGGGAATTTTGTTTCTTATTTTCGTCTTTTAAAAAATGGTGACCACTCTTAAGGATATTTCAACTATACTAAACTGTTTAATTTACTGCAGCATTATTGAAGTATCTTCAGCTGTTTCTTTTTGTCAATTTCTACTGTAAATTCATACTCTCCCTATATCTCATTCAAATTTTCAACCATTTATAAAATACTTTTTATTTATCCACTCAAGTTCAAATACATTTTTTTAAACGTGTAGTGGATGACACTTAATGTTAATACAGTTTTTATCAAATGTTAATTCATAAATTAAATAGGGATGAGCAAAAAACGAAATGGAGTTTTCTAATTGGTTAAGCATTAGTCATTGTTTTAAATTTTACTATAAGTGATTTCAGTTTTTCACTTATTTTAAAAAAAAAATCAGTGTTAATTTCTAACTTATAGCTCTATTTGAACAAAAAAAAAATAGTTTATTGAGTACATTTAAATGTTTAATTATTTTATATTCACTCTCAGATCAATTCAATAAATAACATTACCTGGTAGCAAATGGGGTCCACATCACCAAATTTATACTTTAATAGTTGTCCGATACCAGGCACCTTTTTTTCTCTTCCAATTACTACTTATTAGTTTATACTCTCCCTACATCTTGTTCAAATTTTCAATCGTTAATAAAATACTTTTTATTCATCCACTCAAATTCAAATAAATTTTTTTAAACTTATAGTGAAAGACACTTGATGTGAATGCAGTTTTTTCAAATATTAATTTATTAATTAAATTTAATTAATTAATTTTAGTTTTCGTGGGAGAAAAAATTTTAATTATATAATGAAAAGTAACTAAAATAAAATTTTCTTCTTCTGATCTAAGTAGGAATTGACTTTAAAATTTTTTTTATATTACTTGTTTAAGTATGTTCCCTTTTTTTCTCTAAGTTTTCCCAGAAATTAAAACTGGTATAGTTAGCCCAATATAGCTCGCACAAGAGCACAGTAATTATGTTTCCTCTTACTATCTGGCGTATAATATGTTCAGGGAAAATACAAAGAATTTTTTTTTCCTGATTTGAGAGGCAACTCTAACTGTATTTATATCATTTAGGAACACCCATTAGAATCATTAAAATTGTCTCATTGAATAACTGATAATAAAACGCTACTGAAAACTTTCTCCTAGAATTATGAATGCTGGATCATTTACGACTTTTGCGTGAATTTCGCTGCACGTTATTGTTTTTTAAAGCTTTCATGGTTCTCAGTTACAATCATCAAAATTGAATAACTATCAACAAAATAATGCTGATAATCCCTTGTGATGAATTGAATACTGATTGAATAACTATCAACAAAATAATGCTGATAATCCCTTGTGATGAATTGAATCATTTATATATGCTGCTTGACTTTTCCCTTATCATGTTTGCGTTTTTATCAATTTTTTTAATACAGTAAAGAAATATGCCATTTATCATCAAAACTCATTTTCACATAAATTAACACTCCTATATGAGTGTTAACATTTCCAATATAATATCGCGACCCAAATGAATGCTATTTTTTCAATGAAACTACATCATGCTTTATATAATCTTGGATTACACAGTTAAACAACTCTAACACTCAAGGAGATTATATAAATTTATTTTGGAATTTCCTTTACCTCACGAGAAATCTTTTCCTTTATATTATTTACTGAGTGGTCTTTTTGTTAAAGTTATTTTATAAACTAGTGGGCTAGTGGCTTATAGCACTTATAAAAAATAGTGCCAAGTATATAAGACATGCTAACTCAATTCGATCTTGAGAAACCTTTTGATAGATAACAACTCTCCCTAAAGGTTTATATTATAAATAATAAACTAATAAAAAATATTGATATTAGAGATTATAGAGGAAAGGGTTATATTTTAAGAGCATATAGTAATGGTCAGAGATGATTGTGCTCCGGAAAAAATTTAGATTTCCGAATTTTTCGCCAACCGTGTTCTGGAAATCCAAGGTCCAGAAGTTTTAACAAATCACTGATCTCATTAATGTATAAAAGCTCTTGTATATTTTATTTAAAAATATTAGAACTATAATTTATACTTGGCATCTCTTTCATTTGTAAATATTTTTCTGGTAGAATAATAAAAGTGATTAGAGATAAAATTAAACATAATTATTAATTTAAATTGGGCTGTCTATAATTTATTTGGAATTTCATGTTTTGAAAATTTGAATGAATTAAATTTATAAAGACATTAATTTTTTGAAATGCATCAATAATGATTTCACCCACGGAATTTTCAGAATTTTTGAGTTGAGCTCACAATTACCTTGAATGGTATAAGTTACAAATAAAAAAATATTTTAATAATATTGGATAATCAGATAGATGTACAATTAAACAAGATTTCGTGTTAGTTACATAAATAATAATTGAGTGCATATGTAATAATTTAGTTATGAAACTTAATCCGGGAAATTTACTTTTGCATTGTTAGTTGTGCACAAAACCATACTCCTGCATGTACTAGTCATAAAAATAAAGCGATTGTTACATAAACTGGCATCCCTGTTTTTCTTTTTCACTCTCTTAATGCATGCTTTGTAGTTGCTTCTTCCTCCTGTAGTCGCATGAAGAAGCTCATACTTTATCTGTAGATTGAAATACTATCCTGGTTAGTACATCTCCTTCAATTCTTTAAGAAGAGTATATCTCCTAAGTATTCCTATATCTCCTAAACTTCTCCTAAGTATTCCTATATCTCCTAAACTTCTCCTAAGTATTCCTATATCTCCTAAACTTCTCCTAAGTATTTTATGCTTGCTTTAGATAGGATTATTTATTTTAATTTCTGTGCTTGCTTGAAAGTGTTCTATGGTTTGATCAGAAAATGTGTTGTATCTGTATTTTTTTTCTTTATTTGTAGTTAAAACCCATTTTAAAAATCATAGGTCTTGATATTAAAATATATTAAGTGTTCATATTTTGTACACATGCTTAAATTGTTTTGCAATCTCGCTACTTTATTAATTAATTTTAATGTACTGGGAGATAATCTGACAGCCTGGATCACCCCTGTGATCTTTTTAAAAGAAAATGTATTTTTAGTTGAAAAATTCATTTTTTATTGTTTAAGTACTAATTTTTATCAACTAAAATAGTTTTGATTCACTTAACAAATTTTATAATTTTTATTTATTTTTATAAGTTTATTTTTATAAGTTTTTAAATTCGGATGATCCAAAAATGCCAGATATTTTTAAAGTGCCATCAGTCTAAAAAGTTATCGAGTTGTTTAAATTTTCGTGCATAAAAATAGCAAAACAAATAGTAGTTTTAATAGTTTCTTTAACATGGCACATTTTTATTAATAAAACTTGTTAAGGTTGTACGAAACATTTTAGTATGAATGCAATTTCTTTTAAAACTTGCTTATTTTATTTTAAAGAATAATAATCAATTGCAATAATGAACAATATTTTGTGTTATTGAGTGCAACGAAGATATCTCGTCCATAGAGTGGACAATAGAGTGCAACGAAGACAAGATATCTTGTCCGTGGCGATGAATGAGTTAAACCATCCTTCGTTAGAGCATTGATAAAAATTAAGGAATAATCTAGAGTTAGAAAATAATAGTAACCATTAAAATAATAAAAAAATTACTCTTAGGAAAGAAATCATGCAAACGATATGAAGAAACATTGGACCAATGTCCAATGTGATGGATTTTCCTAGGAATTCCACAGAAAAAAAATGAATGTTTAAAGATCTCAGTGAAAAAATTTAAAAATCTCATATTTTAAATATGATTATCCTATACTATGATGAAATTAAATAGCTAATGAATATACAGTCAAACCCCGCTATAGTGAACATGGTTTATAGTGAACTCCCGGATATAGTGAACTAAATGTCCACTCCCCTGCCTTGCTACTCATGTATAATGTTATTCTTTGTGGATATAATGAACCAAAAAAAGAGAGGAAGTTGGATATTATGAACTTTCTTCTGATTTCGACTGATTTATTTTCTTCATTTTTTTGTAATAATTTTGAAATTTCAACTTGAAAATAAATTCATATACCGATTTTTAAAACCATTTATAGCATAGAATGTAGCAATAAGCATTTTTTCTTATTTGCTTCATTATTGAATACCATTATTCAATTATTTCATCATTCAAAGAAGCCACAATCTTACAGTATCTGGACAAATGCTTCAAGTCAAAATCTATGAATTTGCTAAGAAAGTTGGTGAGACTACTTTTATGAAACAGGTTTAAAAAGCGGAATAACATAAATTCAGGCTTTCAGAATAACATAAATTCAGGCTTTCAGAATAACATAAATTCAGGCCTTATTCTAATTAGTAATATATTAGTGGAGTTTCCTTTCACATCTAGAATAGCTTTTATATGTTCGTAAATAAATGTAACTAGTTTTTTTTTGTCTGATCAAATTCGAGCAAAATATTTTTTATAAAATTTGACAGAAACTTTTTCAACACTCAATTGTAAATTTATGAATTTTTCTACAAATTTTAAAATTTTAATCTCAGATATGAAGTCTTTCTTTTATGTATTTTATCGCATATTACACATTTACAGCATTTTATCGCATATTGCAATAGGACACAATATATTAATTTAACAATATTCATTACTGATTTACCTCTTATGATGACTAATAATCAACTATTGTTTTATTATGACCATGAGGCGTTTTTAAATGATAAAGGAAAATATTACGGTGAAGCAAAAATTAAAATATAATTTTGCTGTCTCAAATTTGATACTAAATTGCAAATAAATATATAGAAAATGAAATGAAAAATAATTAAATAAAAAAATTAAAGCAACAGATGATCATTTTAATTCTGAAATCGGAAAACATTTAATTTTTGTTACTATTTCATTATTGATATTTTAAAAATAAACTTTTGCTTTGTTTTTAAAATATTCCATGCAGT
Organism: Parasteatoda tepidariorum; assembly: GCF_043381705.1. Classification (NCBI taxonomy): domain Eukaryota; kingdom Metazoa; phylum Arthropoda; class Arachnida; order Araneae; family Theridiidae; genus Parasteatoda; species Parasteatoda tepidariorum. The sequence continues at coordinate 7,286,448 of NC_092211.1, forward strand.
TTTGCTTAAGATTAGATTATACATCTTATTATCTGAAAAATTCATTTTAATTAATGAATTTTTTATTGCCCATTTCAATAACAGTTATAAGTGAACGAAAACTTTCGGGAGCCACTATAATTATAAAAATTTATTAATATATAATCACCTGACACCTGAAACGGTTATCCTTTTTGCTTAATGAAAATATGTTAAACAATACCTATCCAAGGTCTTATTGGTCATTCTTTTTTGCCATTTTCTAGTACACTTTGGGCAAACACTACTTAAAGTAACACATTAAAAAAATTGTATTCAATAAAAACAATATATTCTACAAGTTAAACATATTTTTTCTCCACATGCCTTAATTTCCTAAAAATTTATGTTGTACCAAAACATTAAAAAATAAGTAAAAAATCTTGCAAAATTGTCAAAATAAATTTTTTTTTCAAGATGCGTTAAAAAAATAACATTTTGAATAAAATATTTTATAATATAGACACTTTTCTTGTACCCACATCCTACACTTTATTAGAATAAANTAAAATATTCCATGCAGTTTTGCTTAAGATTAGATTATACATCTTATTATCTGAAAAATTCATTTAAATTAATGAATTTTTATTGCCCATTTCAATAACAGTTATAAGTAAACAAAGACTTTCGGGAGCCAACTATAATTATAAAAATTTATTAATATATAATCACCTGAAACGGTTTTCCTTTTTGCTTAATGAAAATACGTTAAAAAATACCTATCCAAGGTCTTATTGGTCATTCTATTTTGCCATTTTCTAGTACACTTTGAGCAAAAACTACTTTAAGTAACACATTAAAAAAACTGTATTCAATAAAAACAATATATTCTACAAGTTAAACGTATTTTTTCTCCACATGTCTTAATTTCCTAAATATTAATGTTGTACCAAAACATTAAAAAATAAATAAAAAATCTTGCAAATTTGTGAAAATAAATTTTTTTTTCAAGATGCTAAAAAAATAAGATTTTAAATAAATTATTTTGTAATATAGACACTTTTTTTGTACACATCCTACACTTAATAAGAGAAAAGAAACAGACCTGGAAGTTTAAGATTGTTACTTGGAAAACCGGGAAAAATCAGGGAAATTTGAAATGTAATTTGAGTGGCCAGCCTGCTCATAAAAGTTGCCAAACCTGAAAAATGTTTCACGACTAATCAAAATAAAATTCTGAAAATATTTTTCATTATGAATCTAGCATTATTTTATATCTGATGCTGAAAAAAATATATAAAAATTTAAATTATAATATGTTAGATGATAGATAATTTTTAAAATGAGGAATAGTTTGTAACATTTTATGATTTTCAACTTTTTTGTTTCACAATATTTTATGTTTTCTAATGTTATGTTTGTAACATGTTATGTCCATATATTAAACCATTTTATTTTGCATTTGAAATTTGTTAATGAAAACTTTTTCCTCTATTTTGTTTTGGAAATTAGACTGCAAAATTATCGGTGTAGGTGTCTATAATGAACTAGAAATATCCTAAGTTTAGATTTAGAAAACTTATTAATTTGAAAGAGCACCACTGTACTTTGGGTAAACTAGACCACTTTCTTTAGATCTGAAATCTTTTTTTTTATTAAAAAAAAACTAACGAGATTGATGATGAATTTTTTTTTATAAAATAATTGAAATTTTTTTTAAACTGTTTTAAATGTGTTGAGAAAATAATTGATAAAAATATTTTTTTCAATTTCTCAGAATTTTTTTTTATGTGGACCTCTGATGCCCAAATCTTTTGTGCTTAATGCTTGCATATATTATGTCATATATTTTTGTACAAATTTTATTAAATTATTTATAATTAATGGAGATAATTAAATTGCAAATTCTTTTACCAAAACTTATATTTTGGTTATTATAATTAAAAATATTTAAAGATTGTCATTTTATTTCAAAATTTAGAACTGGTGGTCATCAGTGGGGTTCTTCAAAAATTTCTTCTAGAACTGGTGGTGTGAACTGGAGTGCAAATACACCTGTGTCAAACTATGTTGGTGTGCCACAGAATGTACCACTTGTGGTAAGAACGATATTTTTATAAAAATTTATTTTAATATCTTTTCAAGGTTGCTTCAATTTTTTATTTTTTAAAAAAATGAAACAAACTTGTATTTTTGCCCTCTATTTTACCTTACTTGTTAGGCAAGAATTTATACTTAAAGCGTATATCAAGTTATATTAAGTTTGCATAAGTGAAATTTCAAGAATGATAATTATAGCATGTTTCTTTGTAAAAATGTAATATTACATTAACTTGCATATTGTATGACTTTAAAAAAGTGTTTATAAAATTTTATTTGATTTTTTAAGATGTTTGTGCACTTCAAATTTCAGAAACATTATTCACTTTTGTCCTCAGAGAAAGCTATTTCTTTTATTTTCTAACAGTTCTAACAGTTGATATAACCTCTCTTCAGAACTCCTGAGGACTGAAATTAGTCTTGAGAAAACGCAAGAGACCAGAATGCCATAGGATAATTAATATCTTTCCAATTTGATTTTTGAATTTATCAAGAAAAAAAATTATTTCTTCCTTAAAGAATTAAACAAACATACCTGCCAAATCTCCTGCATTTTACGACTATCTCCTGTTAACCTATATGTTCTCAAATTTTTCCGTATTTGTTAAAGAAATTTAAGAAAGAAAATTTGGTGATAAAATATCTACTGATGGCAAAAATAATTATCTTATTACTCAACAAATGATACTATTGCTAGTACTGTAGTATGCTGAATGTTAATAGTTTAAGAATAGGCCAGGATAGCCTGGTTGGTAGGGCACTGGGCCCATGTCCTAGAGTTTGTCGGTTCGATTATAAGCCAACCGAAGACCGTGTAGTGAATGGTGACTGATGCACGTTAAATCTGTCGAGTCGCAAAGTCCTACATGCTTCCATAACAAATCAATATCTCTGGGGGTACTGATCCAGGAGCTCCCTCGTCTTCTGGATTGGGATCAAAATTACAGAGTTGAACGTTGGCAATCGTAAACCCGGAATTGGGTCAGCTGTTCAAATAAAATAGTTTAAGTACTTATAAATAATGGTTTTAAAAAAATCTTCTTTAAATTAAGATTTGTATGCATATTTTTTACTTCGTTAACTGTAAGTGCTTATATTATTTCTAAATTTGATTTTTTACTTTTTGACTTACATGATTATGCATCATGTAATAAATAGTTAAGTCTTTGTCTTACTTACAAATGGAACTTAAAAACAAGCTTGACTCAGAATCACAGCTTCAGGTCAACATAAACATGATATTTTTAGGTTTTTATGGCTGGTTATTTAAAAATTATTATGTACTCTTACTTTTAATTTTATGTCTGTCAGTTTGATCTAAAGTAACTGACAAGAAGTAAAATTTTATTTATTGATACGATATCCGTTTACTTTCAGATAAGTAAATCTATCATTACTCGCTAGGCTATTTGGTTAGATAAATTTTTTTTAATCGGAGGCCTCCCAACATATTTTAGACAGGGAAAAAGAGGACCACTTGTAGGTAAAAAGAAGACCTATGAGAACCACTTCAAGACTGAAAAAAAAAGAAAGAAAAGAATTTAGTCCTTAGTACCATTTACAATTAAAACAATTATTATTCCGGGACCCCTGAATACAGTTTGGTTCGATATCTTTACCAATATTAACAATGTCAAAAAAATTTAAAAACAGAATCCTACTAAAAAAAATCTTGACTGTTTCAATCAACAATCTTACGTTTATTACTTCTCTCTTTTTAGCTTTATCTTTTTTGTTTCAAAGACTTGTGTAGAAGTATTTTATTAGCTTGTGGCTCACTTATCTGTTAAAGGCATTTTTAGTTTTTTGAAATACATATTTTATAGAAAGTTAGATGAAAACTTTCAAAAGAGTGTTTACTAAATAATTTGAAATGAGGCGGAAATAGGAGTAAACAAATAACTTTATACCAATTTAACATTTTCTCATTCAATTATTTAATTTTTTTTAGCCACCACAATTCTTTATCAGCTTACTTTTTTTATTAAATCTGCAATCTTTTTTTATTTAAACTAGTTTCACGAGACTGAGTTCCTAAAAAATCAGATCCTATTGCTATGAGCTCATGCATGCTCCCCCAAAACGTTTTGGTGGCATGTGTTATTATAAATTTGATTTGTAATAATTTTGTAAGCTTAAAAGTAAATAGTCTTAGATTTCTGAAAGGAATGTTTGAATTCTTAAAAATTTTTCCCGCGCTTATGTCTCAGCGCCATGTTTTTTTCTTCTTCTTACATTACTTTAATTTTAATAATACAGATTTAAAAAAATACGTCGCTTTCTTTTCTGATATGCATGTGCACATTTTTTTAAAAGTATATTTCTATAGAGTGTTACCTGTAGAAATTATATTGACAGTTACAGTATAAAACTCTATTTTATGTATAAAAATATAGTTTTTTATTTCATTTTTGATATTTACAAATAAGTAAATAAAGCTGTTTATATCTTTGATTAAATTGTTCGTAGCCAAAATGTACATATTATTGGCAATTCTTATTTTATATTATATATTCTTACTTATACTCAAACAAATACTATTTACCATAAATTAAAAAAAGAGCATACCTATTTTTTTAAATTTTCAGTTATTACCCTTCTCTTTGCGTGTAATCCTAATAATTTTAATTCTAAATATGTTTCTTAATTCATTAAATAGTATTTTTTGTCATGAAATTGTATAAAAAAATAAATAGTTGTAAATAAATTGTATAAAAAAATAAAATAGCCTTTATACCAAAAGATATTTTAATAATAATAAAAAAACATGGATAATCATATTTTTAAATAATTTGTTAAAAAAAATTAACACGTACATCTTGGAAAATAAATTTGATTCTTGTTGAATAACATTACCCTTTTTCAAAGGTTAAAATTTAAAATATATTTAATGGAGTAAAAAAAAGAACATATTTATTGGTTAAATTTCATTTGTAAGAATTCAGTTAAACAAATTTGCTGCAGCAATTTGAATTAATTCATAGAGTAAATATTTTAAGCTATTTACTCTTTTAATTATGTATCTTTATTGACCTTTATTTATTTTTCATTAAAATAAATGCACGCAGTTATAAGCAATTTTAGGTTTTAAACATTTTGTTAAGTAAACAATTCAATCTCATTAGAATGTTATGGAATATAATGTTTATTCAATTGACAAGTTTTGTGAGTACAGTATTTATCACATAATTTTTAAAAAGAAAAATTTAAAACTGATCGTAATATCAATGACTTGATTACCATAATTTTTATAAATTTTTTGTAGCCTATTGCAATCCAACCAAAAAAAAGTAACTGAAAAAAAAATCAAATTGAAATATCCTTAGAATGACGAAAAACAACATAATCATCCTAATGCTTAGTGAATATCTTTTTATAATTTAGAAAATTTCTTTGCAAGCAAAAAAAGAAGTAAATGCATGAATTTATAAACAATTGTAAATTTTAAAAATTCATTAAGTAATTTTTTTTAAAATCTTAATGGCAGGCACTGAGCTTTCATCCTTCACCTTGAAAGATGCCGGAAGTGTTGCTCATTTAATTTACGGAGGAGAGCAACATTACCCATGCTACGCTGTCACAGATACCTGTTTATAGGTTAAGCCACATTCACACAACAGAGAATAGCCCACTCAGAGAAACATCCTTGCACTAAGTTGGATACGAACCCGCAACCATTGGTTTCGCAGTCAGGCATGCTGACCACTCGGCCACCTGGCCGGCATTTATTAAGTAAGTAATTTAATCTATGAATGTTTTAGTATATGAGGTATTTTCAACCGACAAGTTTTGTAATTACAGTATTTATTGAAGAGAAAAATCAAATAATAATAATATCTATCAATAAGATCCAATGCATTCCATTCCCCGATCCAATTATGCAATCCATTCCCCCCTTTTTTTTTAACATTTTGCTGTCAATAGAAACCCTAACAAAGAAAGAGTACACAAAGAACAATGAAATAAAATTGTCAGAAAGCTGATCAAAACAACTTAATAATTCATAGCTGATAGATATTTGTTTTATAATCAATTCAAGTATTCTTAATGAAAAGTGTCATTAAAAAAATTTTAAAATTTTAAAACATAATAAAAATACCCTTGAGATGGCAAAAATTTAATGAATGGTGGCTAATGGTAGTTTTCAAACAATTTATTTAAGTTTTAATATTGTTAGTAACATGGTAACAATGAGGGCCAAAATCAATTGGACTGTTCAGATCTGCATAACAACGGGAGATGAGAATAAGGAGAATTTGTTTCCTCGATAGCTATTCCAATTTCAAACGCTTCTTCGGAGCACATGCATTAGCTCATAATAATAGGAGTCGTTTTTGACAGTGCTCTTTCTTTAAAAACTAGTAGTATTCAGCTTTTTGCCCCAGATGTCCTACAAAAAGGCTCGTGCTTGACAAACTCTCATAGATGTTTAAGCTGTGCATGTATTGTGTAATTTTCTCTCCTAGCTATTTGCTTCTCCTGTTTTTAATTTTTTGCTTCTTTCTTAACTTCATGGAGTCTTGGTATATATTTTTCATGTTATTGGTTTTCAGATTTCAATTAGTTGTTAACAGTTTTTAAATAAATTTAGGTATATTTCTATTTTGCCAGGGTGGGCGATAAAGTCATCAATGCAGACTTACTTAGTGCAAATAAATTAAATAGTTTTTTTTAATTATTATTATTTATAAGTAATGTTTTTAAAAAAGAAAAAAAATAGATAAGTTAGTTGCTGAAATTACTTGCGCAATCGAAATGAACCTAGATTAGTTGTTTCCGTCCTTTGCTTAATATTATTCTGAAGTATGTATCTGTGAATCTTGATTATCAGAGCCTGGTTTGCATCTGTATTATAATAACAAGATTAAACTGGTCATGTTAAAACATAGTATTGAACCTATAACCTAGCATATACCATTACATGAAATACGACTCTATAGGTCAACATTTATCTGTATTTTTGTCGTATCTGCAAGCAGGATATGTCAGTAGATAAATGTAGGAAAATTGAAGTGATTATTACAATGAAATGAAAAATGAATGATTAAACTGCTTGAAACAATTATCAAAGTCCATTTTTCTGGTATAAAAATTGTTAACACTTAAATTTATTATAATATGAAAGTAAACAGCTACATTTATCATCATTTTGGCAGATTTTAGTTTCAACTATTAGATGGTAGAAATTTTTTTTTTAAAAAAAAAGCTTAATAGTTGAAACTTTTTTATTACAAAATTATATTTTTAATATAATTTCTAAACTTTTAATTTCTTGATATTTTTTAATGACCCTTAATTTTAATAGTTCTTTTTGAACTTGGAGACTCATATTTTTTTAATGAACTAACTTGATTATTTATATATTAAATTTATATCTATGTTTCCAAAGTTTTTTTTGTAGAACTTCAAAAGTTGACTATGATTTTTTTTTACATGAATAACGAGCATATAATAACAGTTTTGTATGAAATTTACTTAATTTTTACTTTAGTACTTCACTTGTTGCCTCACTCAGTCCTCTTGTTTATGGTGGTGCTCAAGGGGTGATGGAGAAGGACATAATTCTGGGGTTGGATCTGCTTAGGGCTCTATCGAAATTTTTTTTAAAAAAAATTTAGTTTTTATTAATTATAGCTTTTTTAAAGAAAGTTTTTTATATCTAAGTAAAAACTGCAATTTTGTATTAAGAGTCAAGTATTCTACGTATTTTACAAATGTTCTATAAATTTTACAAAACATTCTACAAATATGAAAATAGGATTTTTGTATTTTGAGGAATGGGTCTGTAGTAGATCTTGACCAGAGGCACATAAAACCTCTGTTCAGTCTTGCGTATCATTCATTCAATTTAGAAATTGCTTAAAGCAAGAGTTTTGAACAAATTTTTCTCATTAGTTGGTCAGATAAATAGTTACATTGATTGAGAATGTTAGAGGTAAAAAGTAAATCATATGTTATAAATTTTTACTTACTAACTAATTTTGTAAAAATTTGAAATATTTGCAGTAATAAAAATTGCAGCACGTTATTAAAAATAAAATAAAAAATAACATTGCTTGAATTTGTTAATTATAACTTGTATGAAACTATGTGATTCTCATTTTGGTATTCATTGTTTGTTATTTTTGGATCATTTTATTTTATACAGGACTTCAATTTAGTAAAAATGATAGATTAGATGTTATATATTTGCTAAAAATTTTGCACTATTTTAATTTTGGCTTGCAATCCTTATTTTTATGTACTAGTATTTTTTTGAACATGGAAAAAGCTGTCATTTTAAACTTTTATTGCTTACATGGTTTTTAATTTTTGTGATAATTTTGAATTGCTAATTATTTCCATACTTTAAATTTTTCTTTTTACAGTCCAATGAAATAACTATTAATGATACTTTCTGACAAGTAAAGCTTTCAAGGTATGCAAAAATGTATAGTAACAATTTGAGACACATAGGTGTACTTATTTATTCTGCATAATGAATGGAGAGTGTATTTATAAATTATTATATTTTAAAGCGGCAACTTAGATTTTTGCTATTTTTCTGTGATCATAAACTGCAAGCAAATTTGTAGACTTTAATTCATGCATTACCATACAAATCTGTGCAAATGTCTTAACTGTTAAATGTTTAAAAGCATATTGGCAATATTAAATCTGTGTAAAGAAGAAAGTTTTGACTCTTGCCTAATTTTTTGTAACATTAAAATTAAATTTAAATTAAGAAAAATTAACTTAAAATTTAATTTGTAACATTTAAATAAAGGCTAACACAAATCATTATCTTGAAAAAATAATAATGAGTAGATTTGTTCAGTTATGTACGCTTACTCAATAAGCTAAGTCACTGTCAAGGCTTCTTAAAATAAGGTATTTTTGTTTTTTGAAATAATATGGCTTGCAATTTTTTTAAATTTCTGTTTATTTTTACTTTAAGATGATATTTCACTAAAAAGAATTGACTCTAATCAAGATATATTTATGCTCCTTATATGTACTTTTTTCCTTGTTAAGAATTTTTACCAACATTTGATAAAAATATTGAAATTAATTTGTTTTGAGAAGCCGAACAATATCTTCTGAATCCTAATGTTGATAGTGAAAGAAAAAGTGTGGATTTATTACAATTTGCGTAAAACACCTGAAGCTACAGGTTTGATGTTTATGCATCAATTGATAAAAACATTGTGATGTAGTCGGTTAAAGAAGTAGTTGTAAAAGTGGAAGAAGTGCAATCTAATTCCAATGAAGACTGAACTTAACACAACCAATTAAAGCAAACATTTGCAGGAGGGCTGAAAGCCTTAAAAACAATAAGGAGCTTTCTGTATTCACAAGAACTTTCAGAAAGTGAACTACAATCTGTAACAGCTGTTAAAAATTTATTGTTTGTCCTAAGAAAAAAGAAAACCCAAATTTCTAAATATTTTAAGGAAGTTAATACATTTATTTATCCCTTTTTTGCACTGTAAATATTTTGAATAATTTTTCAGTTAAATGTTTTATACTTATTACAATTCTATTAATTTTCATACATTTCCAAATTATTAAAAGTTAACCCTCAGTCGTCGTTTTCTTGCATCTGTTCTGTGGTTTGTGAAGAATAGTTCCTCGAGAAGGATCGATTGAGGTTCTTATGTATTGAATTTTAGCTTATAAAAACAAATCATAATAAACGAAATTCAAAATTTTCTTATAAACTACAATTTAGTAATCGAGATTTCTGAAAACATTTATCTGCCATCTCACTGCGTATTTTAAGAAAAACTTAATTTTTTGTATCTATGCTGTCGAATTAAAATTATTTTCTTAACTGATATTTTTTATTATGTAATTAATGTTTAAGGTGAAAAAATCTGAAATCAAGTCAACTTTAAGGTTCCTGATTATAGGTTTTTACACTTTTACTTGAATCATGAATGTTTTAAAAGTTTTCCTACTTATTACTATATAATATTTAAAATATAAAACAGAAATTTTTGTAAAAGAGGTTTAAATTTCATGGTTTTACTATTAATGAACTAGTTAATTTTTCTACAGATAGTTGAACAATGTGTCAACAAGTTATTTAAAAATCTTTTAACATAACTGCTTTTGATAAAAAAAAAAATTCTCTCCATGTAACCATTTTTTGTTATTAAGAAATTTTCTCTGTGCATATTTTTATGTAGTTGTTTTCACAATAACCAGAAATAACATAGTAATTTTGTGTATTTGTCATTCTCCTTAATTATTTTCTTTTCATTTAGCTACGGAAGCATAAGGAGTCAAACCCACAGCTGCTGCTCCATCATCACTTTTGCATACCTGCTGTTTCAGCTATGTTAAAAGTAATTCTTTTTTTTTCTTCTGCGAAATATGCTGTCTGTAATGAAGAAGAAGCTTACATTTGGAGTTTCTTTGTACAGGGTTATTCATAATTCCCTCCGGGCAGGAACTGCACTATCGCATTGAGGTATGCCGTGTGATCAAGGGTTCACGCTTAGAACACCTGTAATGTATGTAAGTAAAACTTGAATAGTTTCGGAATAATTTCATATGTTTCTTTTTTTCATATTCGTCTTCTTTTTTTTACTATAACGCTTCAATACCCCGAAGGGAATTATGAGTAACCCTGTATATCTTTTAATCTTTAATCAACATTATTATTTTTATGCAAAAAATTGTATAAAAACTGCTACGTGTAATCTTTTGTTTCTCAAACTGAAAGTATGCCTGATTCATGAGAAAGTGTCACATTTATTAGCAATATATATTATTTATGATTTTTTTCCAAATTGAAAATATTGTGTTAAAATTTATTTTGATTTTCATGAAATACACTTCGACACACTCTTTAAATATCTTTGATGAAATGACTAGTTTTTCTCTTAATTCAGACCAGAAAAAAATTGTCGCTGTTCCCTTCAGTATTTTTTACTATTTGTTAGATAAATTATTTCAAAATAAATTTCGACCACGTATTACTTATTAACAAAAAAATATTTTACCTGTTAAAAAAATTTGCATATTTCACGTTGATTATTTTTTCTAAGGACAAGTCTTAACCTTATTTTATAATCTTATTGATTTATTATTTTTAACCTTTTTTACATTTTAAAAATAGGAATTTACAAAAATATTAATAGTTCTTTTTTTTTCTGCATTTTTACAGCCTGTTGCAGGCCAAGACTCTCTCCTTAAGTTTCTTTCATTGGGAATGATCCACTGTTACAGTTTTCCAATGGTTGATCCCAATTTTATGTGACATTTTCTCAACTGTATCAAGCCACCTCATGTTTGGTTTGCCCGTTTGCCGTTTTTTTGGGGGGAGGGGGGTTAATTCATTGTATCTGTAGATATGTCCAAGTCATCTTAATTGATATACCTTTTTAGTTTTCACAATATTTGGTTATTATACTCCAGACATTATTTTTTTGAAAGTGCCAAATATTTTCTTTTCTCTTAGAACATGTTTTCCTTTGTTTTGTTCATGGTCCAGAATGCGCTTCCACAAATACTTTTTTGTTTTACTAAAGTTTTATATTGATAAGTCTTTAATTTATGCTTAAGTGTTTTAATTTCAAGTGATTTCTTAATCCATGTTAACATTTGTTTGCTATATTTAATAAATTAATCTAACATTTAAACTGTTATACTGTGTCTTTAATAACTTTTTCAATGACATGGAATCTCAGTCTTATAGATATTCGTATAGGTTTTACTTAACCTTGTTTTGCTTTACATTTAACTCTATTAATTGTCATTTTTGTAAGATTTATCTAGTTACATGTGTATTTCTAAATCGAGTATTGCATAATATAATTTTGTTCTATCTATGCCATCATATGCTGTCTTAAAGTCCAAAAATATATGGTATGTATAAATATTAATTTCTTTTGTTTTTTTCCCCAGATTTGTGTGATTGTGTGGATCTGGTCTTGATCTTTCTCCTTCTAATCCACATTGATAATTTTCGATGACTTTTGCAATGTATGGTAATAGTCTTTTGCATTGAAATGCTTGTTAGGATTTAAAATGCTTTGTTTAAAGAGGTGATTACTCTGTTGTTGTTACACTCTTAAATTTATCTCTTTTTTATGTCTTGGACGCATGGCCCCATACTCTCATTCAATGGGCATTTATTTAAGTGTCTTGACACAGACTTTAATTATTTGTGTTTTATAAACAAACAAAATTTTTAGTTTTTTACTCTCCAATGATAATGGAAGAGCAGTAACTGTTATGGTACCGGAATGACATATGAAAGTGAAAACAGCTTAAATATTAGATTTATCTTTTACTATAAAACAATTTATTTTTAAAAACAATTAAAATTTTTTTTTATAAAACACATGCATCGCATTCATTATTTCAAATGTGTCATATATCATGTCCTAGATATAATTTGAAATGTTCACCATGGTCGTGCAGCAAATTTTGCATAAAATTTTATTTTTAAGAAATTCTTGTTTGTCTAACTCTTAATGAGGGTAAAATATTCCTTCTAGATCTACTATTAAAACTAGGTTATTCAGGGTAGCCACCCACCTGGAAAACCTTGAAAACCTGGAATTATCAGGGAAGTTTTTTATACTGGAAAAAACCTGGAAAGATCAGGGAAATTTAGATAAAAACCTGGAAAGATCAGGGAAATTTAGATAAAAACCTGGAAAAATCAGGGAATTTTAAAGAAAAGCTGGAAATTTTTTCTTTGATAATTTTTTTAATCTTACTAATTTAAATTATTTGCTAATTTTCTTAATTTAAATTATTTTGTCCATTATCCCATTTTTTTTAAACGGAAATGTATCACCAAACAGTTGAAATATCATCAACTTTGCTTGCATCATGCTTGATACTTTGCTTGCATCAAAATTTGCTCCATTACAGTGTTAAACTGGAATGCCACATAAAATTCTCCCACGGTTGCTGAACGAATGTAGAAACCTTTGACCGCTATGGGACTGTGCAATTTAGATAAGATTCCGGTGGAGGTGGAAAAAGGGATTAGGATATTAGCTTCTGTTTTTAAATTCTGTCCTTGGGCTGAATCCATTTATGGCTCAAGTTTGTTCTGATGCTTTGGTGGTAATTTTTTTTTTCTATTTTGACAAAATGTTTTTATATTTTTAACTTCATAAAATTCTCCAAAAATTAGTTGGTTATAATT
>NC_092211.1:7300057-7303357 GCF_043381705.1 Parasteatoda tepidariorum
CGTTCCAGTATGCGCGTTGCTATCTGGAAAACCTGGAAAAATCAGGGAAATTTGAAATCTGATTTGAGTGGCCACCCTGTTATTGTTTCTCATTGTTATTTCATGGATAATAAATCCTGTCTATCAGAGATTATCATATACCATCGCATGTCATGTTGTAACCTTCATCACATTGGTATAAAATAAGTAGAATTTTATGGATTTCCTTTGGCGTAAATTAAATTTATCTTAAATAGAACTCCCGATTATAATATAAAGAGACCCAGAAGGATGGAAGTCCTAAAGATCCACAATTTCTAAAGTATAGCAGAATCACTGATCTTATATATTTAGTAAACTGAATAATATGAAAGGGGAAAGTAACTCACCTTTTACATAAAATTCAAATACCATTTTTTGCTGAAAGTATGCATAAAAAATTAAGTAACAAAATATGAAGAGAAGAAGAAAAAAAGATTAAGCACATAGCCGAGCTTAAAAAAATTTATTATTAATCCAGTACTTAGATCATAATTTTAATTACAAATTGTCAGGATTAGAATTAATCATGGAATACAGCTATAAAGAATTATGATAAGCAATAATTATGATCAGAGTAAACATTATTTTATTCCCTGTGGCAGAATTTTTTGGCATTCTGCGACAAACCTCTCTAGCGCTAATATCTTTCAGCAAGATACTTTTAATAATAAATAATGCATATGTTATTAATGACATTTAAAGTAACAGGAATGTTGTATTCCAGGGTTGGCAAGGTTTAGGACAGAATGGATTAATCCACGGTTTAAACCGTCCTGTCCAAAACCCTTTTACTCAAAATATGTCACAATTTTATCTGAACAATATTTAAGAGGTAAAATAAACATAGAGCTAATAACATATTGATAATTAAATCTACTATATAATATTTGTTTTTAAAAGTATAATGTTTTATTAATATTGTTTGATTCTCCAATTTAAACATTAAACAAAGGAAGATTAATCAGTAGGATCAAGTTCAATTGGTCCTCTCATTCAATAGTACATAACTGAAGCTGGACCTTTCCATACAGGTTAAGCTATTAGGAACTATGTGCTTGGTTAGTCATAAACAGGTTTATTTACCTATAGTACTATTCAAGAATACTGTTATTTCATTCATGTTCAATTCTTTTAGCATAGTGGTGATACATCACCAGTGTCAGTAACTGAAACTGATGTTATGCATTTCAAAACTGTTAATACATTTTTCAGTTATTTTGTATTTTCAATCTAAACTAATATATTTATATTTAAAAACAGTTTTTTTAAAAATAGATGTCTTTTTTATCATCCTGTGATGCAGAAATTATAACATTTTTTTAAAAAAATATTGTGAAAAATAAAAGGTTCATTTTTAAACAAATTTAGCATTTTTTAAAAAAAAATATTATTTTTTCATATTGCGTTATTTATCCTTATGCAAAAATATTATATATCAGTATTAAATGCATATTTATATTTAAAGGATTAGGCATTCACTTTTGTTGTTCAATGAATTATGGAGATTCAAAAATTATAAACCTTTTCCTATTATATTATATTAATTTTCTTTTGATAAGTTAAAGTAAATTGTATAAAAAATATCAAATATTTATTGATACATGTAATTATTATGTGTACAATGGTTACACCTATAGAATTTTTACCTTTTACCAAAGTTCAACATTTTGGACAGTTTTACCCAGCTTAGGACAGTTTTACCCAGTTTAAGACAGTAAAACCCACGTGTCCTGTCCAAAACCAGTTAAGGACGTCCAAAACCCCAACCCTGTTGTATTCACAAAGAAAAACCTATTAGGGTATAATAAAATTGTACTGTCCCATAGCGTGGGGGTTCAGGAAATAACACTCTTAAATAACACTATTTATTAATTATTTAAAACATTTAGAATACAGAAGATGCGTTATAATACAACACCAACAGGTGAAGAAAACTAAACTGAAACTTTTAGAGGGTAAGTCCCGATTCGATTGCGTAGGCGTGATAGTTCGTAAACATAGCCTTGAACGGCTAAATACATGACAAAAACTTTATGTATTTTTTTAAAAATGAATATGCAATATTTTTTATATTCTAATATCTCGGCAATATTGTCCCATTTTGTAAAAGAAATAACACACTAATTATTTCTTTTTTGGCATTTTGTAAATCCTCATCACATAAAAAAAATAATTAAAAATCATAAAATCAGTGAAAGAAAAGAAAACCAAAATCAAAAAATCACGAGTATTCTTCCCCTCTGAAAGGAAAAAAAATCTTTCAAAAATTTTTGCAGAAGAAAATTTTTTGTTTCAACGCTCTTTATTTTTCATTTTTATTAAATAAGAATCGAAAAATTATGAACATTTCTTTCTCCTCCGATGCGCGAAAAAGGCTTCTTTTAAGTATAATTTTAAAGAAAGAGAACCAACATTTTTTACTTTCTAAAGAAACGTTTCTGTGACAATGTCGCTGCGATTCTGCCACAATTCTTTTCTAACAGAAATAGTGTATTTTAAAACTAGAAAAGAATAGTATTATAAGTCTAGCAAAAAGAAAAACAGTGCAATGCCCTTAGAAATACCATTTATGTGTAATATTAACTGGATATTTTACCCAAATGCTATAGATATTTCTCTGATAAAAAAAAATATTTGAAGTATTAACCACATTTTTTGTATCTATAATAGAAAAATGCTGATAAAAGTTTCTTGCATTCCATCACAAGATGGTCCCTGCAGCTGATGGGCAAAGGTATTTGGAACAGGTAATGATACATTATTGTTTTTCTTATTGCTAAAAATCAAGAAATAAAACATTATTAATTGTAAAAATTTTGTTTAAAAATAGATATATATTGTAGTTAACAAAAGTAAAGCTAATTTGATGTGCATATAAATATTCTATAATTACAATAAATAAAGAGGGGGGAAAAGCTCGAGAGTTCAAAACTTGTATAAAAGGATTTAGAAATGAGTACCAACTTTTTATCTTTATTATCAATCAACTTGGAAAGCATAGAGCGACGTTTATTCTTTCTGCCAGCAAGTATTTGTCCATAACCAGCATACGTCCTTAATTGATTTGGGCGAATATTATATAGCAGTCTATTAAACTTTATCATTTCAAACTCGTCAAAACTAACATATATAATAATTACACAAAACAGATCAGTTTAGTTATTATAGCTTATGTATTATGAAAGTATTACGAACTGTGTGTTTATTTATTGTATAGTATTGAGTATATAGTAAAGTGCGGCGTGCTCTCTGCTTTCGCTTATAGCACTGCGTTTCAAT
>NC_092211.1:7304333-7309649 GCF_043381705.1 Parasteatoda tepidariorum
TACATCTTCTGCATCAGTTACTATCATCACTATTTGATTTAACAACATAACGATGTCTTCATCAGTCAAATACTGGAAGCCAGGCTCACATGCATCACTTTGAAACCAATCTTCTAAATTTTCTTTATCAAGAATTTCGAAACCTTCGATTTCTTTTGCTTGTTCGAGAATACTGTTATCATATTTTTCTTGAGCATCTGAAGAGGATTGTTCATCAAGCGGTATGATCTTTCCCCAAGATTGTGATAACGTAGACGATTTTACCCTGTGACCATGTTGCTGATATTCCATATACTGCAATCCAATAACGAATATTGCTTCCAAAAATTTGGTAGTGTTATAACTTCATGAATAAAATATTTTTAATCTTGAAAATGTTTCTCTTTATATTTTTTGTGTGATTCCGGAATGAGCTCGGATAATCCGCAAACCGGATAATCCGCGCACGGATAATCGAGAGTGTACTGTATCTATACAAATTAAGGGAAAATCAACTTAGACTGAACAAAAAATATCTGGAAACCATAACTTTATTACAAGAATATACTTGAAATGAATGTGTTGTTCTTTGTGTTAAATAGCTCATAGTAAAATAATTATTTATTAAAACATTAATTAATACAGTACAAAGTCCTATGTATTTTCCTGACACTTTTTTGTCAAAGTAGACAAATCGCTTTTCCTTTAAATAAAATTTTTTTTACATTAAAATTATTTTGCAATTCTTAGTGTTTTGTTTTTGCAAAGATACCTGTATGTTTTACTTTTGTTTTGTAATTAGACCAACCTTCTTCTGCTAGATGCAAATAAAGGGGAACTGTATTGCAGGGTGTCAAGGATGCTGAATTTTGAAGAATGGAGGATAAACGAGTAGCCGACTACTTTGTAGTTGCAGGTTTTCTGGACAATGCTTTACCTCTCGAAGAGTTCTCTCGTGGTGGAAACAGTCTCAAATCTACACAGTTTTTGCTGCCCATCACTGATGTGGCCATTATTAAACATAGCCAGGGAGGAACAGTGTCGAATGGTTATACATGCATTGAATGCACTCCTCTTGGTTTTCCTGCTGATTTAAAGCATGGAAGTCTATGCAGTCCAAACATCTTTTTCTGTTACTGCCGGGGTAGGTATAAACCCCCTCTCGTTGATATGGGGTGAGTACAATTTTAAATTGTGTTATTCAGGGTGCGTAGCATTTTTGAAAAGTGCTTAAAGGTGCTTATTTTTCTTGTGATTTTTAAAAGCCCTTAAAGGTGCTTTTTTTTTGGTGTTTGTAAGAAGTGCTTAATTTTCTATCTTTTAAAAGAATTTTTTGCCGTGTCAATTTAAATTCTAAATCTTCATGCAAAATACAAAAAATACATGATTTCCACAATTTTCTCTGCAATATTTATCAGAAACTATTTATTTTATCACAATCATGTAAAGTTTTTTAGAAGTTTTTTAATTTTATTGATTTTGTGTTTATAAATTAAGAACTTTAAACAATTGAAAAATTTTTTATTAGTGCACAGATCCTATTGTGATTTTTCTTTTGGAAAGTGATAAAAAATATTTTTTGAATGCTTAAAAAGTACTTAAAAGGTGCTTATTTTGTGTTGAAAAATATAGCTAAGCACAATGTTATTACAGTTTGGTTTCCTTTAAAAAAAACTTATTTACAGTCTTTTCTTTTCCCCTGATTCTAGTTAGTAACAAAAGCCTTGTATTTGAAGGCAATACTGTTTAATATAGTATCTGCATCTTATTTTACAACTCAGTTTCTTTCTTATTAAAAAAAAAATTATTAATTTTCTGCACTGTCTAAAATATGAAGATACCATATTTTTGTAAATATTACTAGTTACATATTCAGCCTATGTTTTGGACTTATTTTCCCTGATTGATTATTGAGATCACGGACAAAATTTAAAACCTATAAAATAAGAGCATTCTCATTAACCTGTAACACTGCCTGCCACCTACCTCAATGATGAAAAAGTGCACATCCTTCATATATCGCAAATCTTTATCTCTTGTCATTCAAAACTTGCTTCATAGCAGCTTTGAAATTCACAGTAGTTTTGGAGCAGCTCCCCTTGCGATCTTGTAGACTGCTAATATCGACCCCCACCTTAATTAAAATGCTATTATTTAGAATACTTAATTTAAAATGATAATTTTAGCTTTTAATAACAATTTGTTTAGTTCTAATTGTTGTTTAGTACAAAATTTTTTATTTCATTAATTAGCTATTATATTAAGTTATTTAAAATAATTTTTATGTTTTATTAAAACAGCAATTTAAAGTAGGGTTTGTACTGGCAACTAAAAGCTGCTTTGGCACTTTTTACTGAGATGAGAGAGGGGGGGGGGACTTAGTTTTGTAAAAACCAATAAAGGAAAGTTGCTTTAACCTTTCAACTGTCATGCCCGAAATGATCTCAGACACAGCAGTGTTCCAAATTGTCACAGCCGAGTATTACTCAGGGGAATATATTTTTATTTTAATGCATCATATTGTTATACCCGAATATATATCGTGAGAAGTTTATTTTGGCTTCATCTCTTTGTTAAACCCGATTCTATCTAGAGAAAGTTAATTTGGAACAATAGATGGCTGCACTTTACTGAAGATTTCAAAGGTTTAAGTTCAAAGGTTTTCTTTTCTTTTTTTTTTCTCTGTAAAATGGCATCTAGTTCTTTGAATCGTTACAGAGATGATTTATTTTTGCATCTAATTCAAAGTATTAATTTTTAACTACTAAGTATATTTGATTTTGTACTAAACATTTGATTTTTGCAATGAAAAAAAAAGTTTGATAATTTATGTACCCAAATTATCAAAATAACTTATAAGTTAAAAGGTTGAAGAAAAGTTGTGTGAAACTGTTGATGTATTAGGTTGTGTAGTTGATTAATTGAGCTGCAAGTTCTGAAATTGTTTATTCTTTATTTTTCACCCTGATATCATGAATTACTCCTTACATGAATAAAACTTTTAGTCTCGATGTATTCCTTAAATTAGTATGTATTAATATTTGTTTGAATTGCCTTTTTGATTTGCAGTCTCTTTTACTGCTTAAAATAACTAACAGAAAACCAGTTTATTCATTTTAGTGAAAGTAAAGAAATTCCCAATTACAACCAACAACTAGTTTTAAAGGGACCAATTTAGCAAAGTTGTGTCTATTTAGAAGCAACACAACTTTGCATAGCTTGACAGTTTGCTTAGCTAGAAGTTGCTAGAAGCTGGCTAGAAGTTTCTGTTGCTAGAAGCAAAAGTTCGAAGTGGTACCTTCGGAAATTAAAATAATGGGCAGTTTTTCACAAAATATCTATTTTATTAATTTATAAAAATAATAAAGATTGTTTATTGTTTACAGCTATATTACTTTGCTGAATATTGTTTACAGCTGTATTACTTTGTTTAAATTTTATTCAGGGTACTTTACGAAGGAAAGGAGAAAGTCATGGCTGACAGTGAAGTGGTCCTAAATACACCTGGTGGTCATTTAGCAAATGTAAATAACAGTGGTTCAAAAACTTTTTACATATTGGAAAGCACCTGAAAATGGTCCCTGCAATCAACTAGTTGTTACTAATATATGTATCATATTAGCAAATAAGGTAATTTATCTTTGCTTCTTCTTATTTTTAAAATTGCTGCTGTGAGTATGCAACAGTCCCAACAAGAACACGACTTTTGGGCTAGTTGAGGGACAAAGTCGACTCACCGCCGTATCGGTTTTCATCGCCGTATCGGTTCCGTTAATAAAGTGAAATCTGGACCAAAATGAGGGCCAGTGCATGGCAGTTCAGGCAAACTTCTGGCAATCATTAAAGGACCGGAACTACTTTGTTGCCTCAAGATTGCTTTGCCATTTTTGCCGGTTAAATACCGAAATTTTTTTACCCCCCACAGAATAAAGAGAACATTGCCGTAAAGGCTTTTATTGTACCTTTATGATGTCTTTTTGGCCTTTTTATAAAAAGCTGAATACGTTCACTGGCACACGTCGTTGCCTCGCTTGCCATTAATACACCTTAACTGTAGGCTGGTTAGAAAACGTCTATGCCGTTTTCACCCGTATCGCACCTTTATTTCAGGTGCTTAGGCGAACTTCTTTGCCTTATTTACCAATATACCACCCTGAACTCACCTCAAACTCGGTTCAATAGAAAGTTTTAATGGTGTCCTTGCCGGTATCACACCTTTATTTCAGATGCTTAGGCGAACTTCTTTGCCTTATATGCTGATAAACCACCCTTAACTCATCTCACACTTGGTTCAATAGAAAACTTTAATACTGTCCTTGCCGGCATCACACCTTTATTTTAGGTGTGTCGTCATTTTTTTTGTTAGTTACTTGCCTTTATTAGAACTTATCGTAGCTTTTAATTTCAAAGGCTTTTTGCAGCATGTTGTTAACAATTCTTCTTTAGTGAACATAAATTGTCACAAGTGTTTGTCTTACACTGCTGATATCAGCGATAGTAATTTATTGTGTTTTAGCTTTTTATATTGTAATAAAACAACAACTGTTATTACATGCATTCTTTTTTATGCCAATATAGAAAACAAAATGGTATAAAACAATTGTTTAATTTATAATCAAACATCATCCAATGAATCTTCTTACAGTAGAGTAGATTTTTTTTTATTTCATTTTGATCAATTATAAATGCAATCACTTAAAGTAGAAGCATATAAAAAAAATTTAGAATTGAGTGTTTAAATTTTTTAAACATTATAAGATAGATAAAATTAAGTACAAATTTTTATNTCTTTTTGAATTGAGTATTTAAATTTTTTAAGCATTTTGAGATAGAGGAAATTAAGTACAAATTTTTATTCTAAAATAAAACACAATGCAACTCAATAAATAAGTTATTTAAGTTTTGAAAATATTGCTTATATATTTAATACCTGCAACCAGCTTTTATTGATAGAAACTTACACACAAAAGTTTATTTATCCTATAATTTTGTGCCCATTCATCAAGTCATTTATTTTATTAAATATTAGATAAACAATATATATCATAAATAGTTTTTTTTAATTTTAAATATTTTGTACCAGTTAATAACACACATATTTAATCATTTTAAATATATAAAAGCAAGAATTTTAACAACAATAAAATGCTTAAAGCCTTTAGGAAAGAGTTTTATTTCCTTGTAACAAATCAATACGTCAGTATGTCAACTTTTACGTATGGACAAAAATAATTTCTTTATCCCATTCCAGAAGCTTTCCTTTTCAATGAGACTAGTTTTCCTGCAAAAAATAAAACAATTTATTTTATTATAGATATATTAGATGATGTTTACAAT
>NC_092211.1:7310149-7379963 GCF_043381705.1 Parasteatoda tepidariorum
GCCCTGCATACAAGGTTAAAAATCAAAAAATAATAATATAAAATTTCTACTAAAAACTAATTAAAACTTGATAATTTTGTTAAATATCTTATGATTATTGTATACATACCTAGATTTAAAATCAGGAAGGATAATAATTTCTAACCTTCTATACCAACCTTTTCCATAAAACTCTTCTTATAAAACTCAGTCAGCTAGAATATAGTATATACTCAGATTACAATTAAACCAGGCAATAGCTCTTGCTTCACTGTCCACCATTTGGCCAAGAAGTAATCCAACTAAATGTTTAAACTACATTGGATCTTTAGCAATTTCACTGAAACCCTAATATAGTTCACCATTTAGTTCACGTTTGGATATGTTAAAAATCTGAAAATATAGCTTAAATCTACTGGGATTTTATAAAATAATTTTCAAGCAGAAACTAAAAAATAAATAAAAAAGTGTAATTTTACATAAAAAAATATATTATGCAAAAATATAATAAAATATAGGACTATGTAAAAATATAATACCATGTGAAAATATAATAAAATGCAGGATAAAATTAATTTTAAAAAAACTAGTAGTTTCGAAAAAAAATTACTAAAAATCTTGCAATTTATTCTATCATCAAAGAATTCATTTTAAAAATAAACTATTGTAAGGACGCAAGACGATGGAAGAAAAACACCATCATAAAGAGCTTAGTATTTTTAATTATACATTCACATTAAACAATAAAGGGTAAAAACAAAAGATTAACTAACATAAAAAAAAGAACTTGAAATTTTACTCAAATGAGTAGGAAAAAAGGAACCATGATGGTTCGCAGAGCTCATCCTGCATCATCTCCAATTAAGTCAGAATGAAGACTATTGTTATTGTACTCAATACTGCTCTCTCGGCTTCTGACAAAACAGCAATGAATCAACTGGTGGTATCCGCTTATCGAATTCTATTGCAGCTATAATTCTGGTGTGGGAGTTCTGTAGTGTGTCTACCACTACAAAAATACAATTCTGATTCACTAGTATATAAGGCATGTTAACTTGATTCTATGTAGGCGTACCTTTTCATAGAAAAAGGTTGACACTGTTGAAAGCTCTTTCCCCCAGGGCCTGATTACCGAAAAGGCACTGTTAGGGGGGCCCCAAAATCCTATTATGCATCCCCTATTTTCAGAGGTTAATCGGGCCCTGCTTTCCCCACAAGCATTCTATACTTAAATTATGACATTTTATGTTGGACAAAATTCATGCATGTTTATTCTACATACTCAAAAGATTTAACAAATAAGAAACTGAAGTGGAGAATATACTTCATGATATGGATGGTTCACCGTTTAAAGTTAAACACAGAGGGCGCTAGGGGTTAAAATGCATCGTAGTCTTGCGGGTTACTACTTCGATTGATTTTTACACCTAAACCTGAAAAAACGCACCATCCAATATTATTATACCAACAGTGTTTGCAATACAGTCAACTCCCGCTATAGTGAACCTTCAAGGGACCGGAATTTCGGTTCACTATAACCGGAACTTCCCTATATCCGTTCCTCAAATAATTTTAACTAATGGTTCCAAACTTCCCCCTTTTATTACACATTATTTAAATAAATGACCAATAAAATGAAATACAAAAGTGACTTAAAAATAGTACGTAGTGACAAAAATGTGTTAACTTTTATTTTTTGTTGCTCTTCGTCTTGCGTACAAAAAAATTAGTAATCTTTAGTGGATAAGCAATCCTCAACATCAGACGTGGAAACACTTTCTGACCGATACTTTTTCCTGAATTTATGTTATTCCGCTTTTTAAACCTGTGTAATCAGCCATTTGAGCACATAAAGTAGTCTCACCAAATCACTTAGCAAATTCATTAGCTTTGACTTAAAGCATTTGTCCAGATACTAAAAGATAGCGGCATCTTTGAATGCTGCATCAATTCAATAATGAAGCAAACAAGAAAAAATGCTTATTGCTACATTGCACCTTATAGATGGTTTTAAAAAATCGGTATACGCATTTACTTTAGAGGAGAAATTTTAAAATTATTGCAAAAAAAATGAAGAAAATAAATCAAAGACAGAAAAAAGTTCATAATATCCAACTTCCTTTCTTTTTTGGTTCACTATATCCACAAGATATAACATTATACGTGTGTAGCAAGGCCGGATTAACCTATAGGCACACTAGGCACGAAAAACTTGGAAGAAAAAAATTTGTTGACAAAAATAATTCAGCTTCAAAAACAACAAGTGCATTTTGCACAAAATTATGAAGATACAAATTCTTTTAGTTTAATCTCAGATTCCGACAAAATTTCGAGAAACAAATTTGTAAATTAAAATCCATATTAATAAAAATGTAAAAAAAAATATGCAAGAAAATTTTAGCATATATTTTGAAAAGAGGGGAGGAGTGGGGGATATAAAGAATAGGATATTTCCTATTCTTTATTTTTCTGATTCCAATATTTTTAATATTCGAATAATTTTTAATACTAATATTTTTAATAAAGAATTTTAGTAATCACTTTTTGGCGTGCTTAATTTGCGATGATTCGTATAGTTAATATTAATTTAGAAATTTTTTTTTGGCCCACATGCTTTCTAAAATTTTGATGTTTTTAATATATTATTATGACTCAAAAATTTGAGTTATCACTTTTTGATGACCTTGATTCCCGACGATTTAAAAGTAAATCTATGTTCTGATAATTTTAAATCTTTTTCTTTAAAGCATGTTTTTTTAAAAAAAAATTTTTCGATTTTTGTTATTTTTAATATGATGTAACGACAATACGCGAATTTGAATAATCAATTTTTGCTATGCTTGAATCATGGCAAAATTAACCATCGTAAATTTCTGCTGATTTTGGCAGTTACCTTACTGAGTTTTTAAATTCAGATGTTATTTAACCAGGAATCTGTCCAGGGCAAATTTACTACCGTTTTGCGGTACCATCACAAATGCAACTTAAGGAAAATGGTAATTTCACAAAGTATTTTATAAAAAAACAAGTTATAAGAATCTCCGCCTCTTAAAATGTTGTTTTTGTATTCCCATAAAAAACTATAAATCCCAGAGTTTTTTAAAATGAAACAACATGTTCTCTCTCTATAAACTTTACAGAAAGTCAAAATTCGAACATCATTCTAATATTATCGTAAATTTATTCTTACAGACCTTTACTTTTTTATGAAATTTTTTTTCTCTTTGAAGCTTGTTTCTGTATAACCTAGCCGAAAATTTTCTCATTGTGGAAATAACTTTTAGTTCTGGTACTGTTAAATACAAGTTGAAATTTAACTGTGGACAATGGATCTTTAAATTTTGATGCAATTTTAAGCTCAAAATTTTACAATAGTAAAATTATTCTTTGATATATGGGGAAAATAGTATTTAGAAATTTACCAATTATGAATAATTTTAATTTGTAGTGACAATTTTTGAAATTAATTTCTTATTTTAGCATATTTTGGTGTTAATTTTTTAATGTAACTTTTAATTTTCGCAAAATAAGTATCTATCAAAAAAACCTAGATGGACCCCTGTTAACACGATGCTATTAACACACTGGAATTTTATTTAGAACTTTTTCATGCATTCCATTCACAACGATTCCATTATAAATAAACGTCATTTTTCAGCGTTTTCCACATGGCCACATTTACAACGCTGTTAAGACACGCAAATTTTGCATTTGAGTTATTTCTTTTTGATATGCTAGATTCGTGATGACTCCATCGTTCGTAAATCTATGTCCCTTGCTAATTATACTACGTTTCACCCTAAGTTGGCACTGCAGGGAAAGGTAGGAAATGTAATACTCCGCCTTTGAAAAGTAGTTCTTCGCTATTTTGTGCTTTAATAAGAGTTTAAATGCGTGTACAAATATAAATAAATGTTGTATAATAAGAAAAGTTTATCTTGAAACATGTATTAGAAGTTTTTCATGTTTAAATATATTTAACTTATAAATACCTTCTCGGTAAAGCGAATGTACAAAGAAGAAGGAGGTGTTTTAGTTTGGCGCTGGATTAGTTTTCAAGGCCAAGGTATTGGCGCGTTGGCTATGTTTTTACACTGGTCAACCTAAATAATTTCAAATTGAATAATTGAAATTCGAATTCAATTCAATCCAATTTCGAATTGAATAATTGAAATAATTTAAAAAAAGACACGAAATTTGAATCATTAAATTTTTTTTTTAACATCGAAAGGTTAATTTAAACCAGTCAGTATTTTAATTATTATTTTTGAAATACAAAGCCAAAAAAGCTAAGAAATTCTTTCTCTTATGTAGAAAATATTAAGATATTTCAGTATCTGGCAAAATATTTCGAGACTATACTTGAATAACTAATTATACAGATTTTTCTCTTAAGCCTCAAAGATCCTGAAAAGTAAAGGAAGTTTCTGATATTTTAAACATGTATTTTCTTTTGAAGAAATGCGCCTAACCACCCAAGTAGAATTTCTCCTGATGAGAAATTTTGGATTGAATTCAATTCAGGGCGATCCCACAAAGAGTTTGCAGAAGGAACTGTTAAAATATTAAATGAACAACATGGTAACCACCAGGATAGGTCAAAGAGTTCCTGTTGGGTCTAAGAGGGTGGGATATGGCAGCTGAAAACAGGGGGGGGGGGGGGCGAACAAACAGTACGCGACCCCNGGGGGGGGGGCGTACAAGAGTACGCTCGCCCCATGTGGATAATACTAAAAATCCAAATTTATACCATTTTTGAGAATTACTTTTTTAGATAAGTTCTTTTGCCTCTTAGAAGCAAATATATTTCAGAAAAAAATTATTTTTCCAGCAAAAAAAAAACTTTTTTGAAAAAAATTTTGAATTTTTTATTTATAAAAAAAGGAACAGTAAATATTAAAAAACATAGGTATGATATTTTTCATGATCAATGATTTCCTGCCAATGTTGACTTTTTTTTTCCATCACAAAACACTAATGTGGGATAAATAAATGTACATTAATCTACAAAATATTAGCATATAAAAATAAATATTTAAAACAACGTATATTTATGCGCATCTATGTATTTCTTTTTTTTTCTTAGATTTCAGCAAAAAAGAATCTTTTTAAGTATATATTTTTTGTTTAAAATTAGTTTCGTTTAATTAAAAAATCATGATAAAAAAATCTGCTTTTTATACTAATTACGAAAATACAAATAAAGAAATCAGCTTACAACTTATATCTTAAAATAATAATTATTAGAAATGCTCTAAAAAATCGAGTTCTTTTCTGTATTCTGTTCAAAATTTTAGTACGATTCTAGGCTTTCTTTAAAAGCCAATACTGGCCACTTTCTCTCCTTTTTTTGCTACCTCATCCCCCAACCTACTTAAAGAGTAACCCAGTTTTCATGACAACGGCTGTAATCCGGTCTACCTGCCTTTCTCTCCGGTGCCATCTTAAGGTGGAATGGACTATAGTTCCATTTCTTTAGAAAAAAATTCCGATATTTGTAATATGATAATCAAATTTTAAATTTGAGTAATCACTTTTAGACGAGTTAGGATTTCAATGATTCCATCGTACATTCACGCTGTTTTCTAATCGTTTTTCTGTACACGTCATCGTTTTTTTTTTTTGGCCATTTTTATAAAGCCTATCAAACATTGATGTTTTTAATACGATATGATTCTAACAAGTGAATTTTGAGTTCAAAGTTAAAACTTTTAACCACTTGGTTCATAACAGTTCTGTCTTAAACTCATTGTTTTCCGATCGCTTTTTTAGTGATTTTCATGAATTTTTCAAATTTAAATATTATTAATGCGACATGTTATTATAACTCTTCTGACTGCGCTAGAAACGAAAAAATTTCTTAACCTTGTTAAAAAAAAATCGTGGCTATTTCAGGACTTCCATGAGTTTCGTGACTGCGGTAATACGTTTCTTATGGACCCCCAATTGCAAATAAGTACTGAGATCTCTAATTATTGTGCCGATGACACCCAGGAATTTTTTGTAATTCATAAGACGAAACTAACATTTGATTCATAAACATATAATTATACTTTTACTAAAAATGATTTGTTCATTTACGTCGCACTAGTGCTGCACAATTGGCGATCGAAATGGGCTGAAGGTGGCGTAGAGCAGAACTCTTTTCCTATGGCAACACTTCACATGCTTTCCCCATTAGCGTGTGGAAAGTCATAGAGGAAGGAAGCACGTTAGTTTCTCTCTTGATTTTCATATAGATTAAAATCTTTTAACTTGAAAAACTATATGGAACTGAAAACTACATTAGACATAGTTCTAAAGAAAAGTATCGTGGAAATTTTAAAAAATATTTTTATTAAATAAAAAGGAAAAAGATTAAGAAAAGGGAAAATATCGTAGTACATTCCTATACAACTGAAAAGAGGAGGAGAGGGAAGGGAGAAGGGCTAAAGGCATGAAACCGGTCTCTCCCCAGATGGCGTATTCGAGTGTTGCGATCGCGAATGGGCTATTGGCGACGGTCTGGGAAACACCCCTGAGGATGATCCGAAGACATGCCATCACAATTTTGATTCTCAGCAGAGGGGATGGCACCCCCGCTTTGGTAGCCCGACGACCTGCACGCGAAGTCGAGCACTTTACGGTAGAACAGTTTAACGAGGACCCATACCGCACACCCTCGGTCCCTACGCAGACTGATCCAAGTGGTCATCCACCCGCAGCCAGTGATGCTTGACTTCGGTGATCTGCTGGGAACCGTATCTTAACGATCAGTCCACTGCGGGACACTTTCACTAAAAAAGCGTAATTAGGTAGAAAGTGCCAGAATTTTCAAAAGCAAACTTACAAGAAATATCTAAGATTATATGTTATGAATACTTTTTTGTTGTTGATTTAATGAATATTTTCGATAGAATAAATATACTACCCTACCTTAATGGGAAAAACACTTTCAATTTTTGATTTTTT
The DNA here is from genome assembly GCF_043381705.1 of Parasteatoda tepidariorum. Classification (NCBI taxonomy): domain Eukaryota; kingdom Metazoa; phylum Arthropoda; class Arachnida; order Araneae; family Theridiidae; genus Parasteatoda; species Parasteatoda tepidariorum. The sequence continues at coordinate 7,317,080 of NC_092211.1, forward strand.
TTTTCCCCCAAATTTCTCTAATTCCTAGACGATTATTTTGTAACATTAGAGATGTTCAGTTCGTGCGATTTTTCATACGTAGAAAAAAAGTGCCAAAAACTGAAAGTGTCTCATCCATTATTGTAGGGTAGTGTATAGAAACTAGAAAGAAAGATAAGCTTCCCATAGACTCTACACATAAAGTTAAACCAGAAAGTCTGCTTTTTGCAAAATCCTTTTTCTTGTCGAACAAAACTTGTCTTTGCCTGCAAAAGCAGATTCTGAAAACTCTAATCCTCATCTATTAAAGCTTAATTTGTACATCATTATTCAACCATCATGAGCAAAAAAACATCTGTAGTTTGATTTGATATTGTGCTTATAATATTATTCCTACTCATAAAAATTTTTGTTTTTAAACAACTCAGAACATTGAAATAATTTTTAGTTTTTGTGATAAGATTTGTATTGGAATATTTGTGTTTCAAAAGAAAAATGGTTTACATATTAAGTAGTTAAAAAAGTTTTTATTTCTTCAAAATCATTTTGTCATGTGATCAAATAATTTTTTTTTAATATAAAAAATTTGTTATGAAGTACATTTTTTGTTCATATTTGAATTATTTATATAGGTGTTGATTAATTTAAAATGTATAATTAGGTATGTATATGTAAAATAAATTCATGTGAATAATTATAGAATTTTCTACGAATTGCAACTGTGATAATAAAGTTTTTTATGCTTCTGAAGTATTTATATATTTAGGTGATTATTTAAGTAAACATCTTTATGTGTTTTCTTTTTGTAACTTGATGTATTTTTACTTTATAACCGTCGTTAAACAGCTTATCCAATAATTTTTTTTTTTTTGGGGGGGGGGAGTACGGATAATTTTCGAATCCAGAAGACAAGGGAACTCCTGGATCAAGTATTGGGTGAAATTTGCCTTCGTGGAGGACTTCTTGATGGAACTAACCGCATTTGCGTTACATGCAGAGGAAAACCGAGAAAACTTTCCATCATTTTTTTAGGTGTTTTTTTATTTATTTATAAAGTGTATCCAAAAATTTTTTTTGAAAAGAATAAAAAAAATTATTGTAATTTATTAGCGGTGTACAATCCAATTGAATGGGGCCGGGATAGCCTAGTTGGCAGGACTCGTAAGAACGGGAGTTCAAATCCAGCCGGCCGAAGACTCTCTGCGTAGTAAATGGTGAACGTTAAATCTCAATCTGTTGGGTCACGCCCTCCACATTCCTATAACAAATTATATACCTCTGGGGATACTGAATTGGAGATAGATCGTTTTACGATCTTTGGATGAATGAATAGGTCCGCCTTTAAACGGTGTGGCAGGAGTCGAATTCTTGGCCATAGATGGCGCCACTGGAAGACAAGAACAATCCTGCCCCTTGCCTTAATGACTACATCTTAACTTCTTACAAAGCAATTTATTTAAAATAACTGAGCAGAGCCATGATGGCTTAGTGCTTGCTTCCCAATGAGGGGTTCGAATCCCAGCGATGGCTGGTCGATACAAATTCCGCATCCGGCTTGCAAGTGCTGACGTAAAATATCCTCAATGGTAGATGAATCATCTGTTAAGTACCCCTGCTGTCAGGCTAACCGTGAGAGGTTTTCCTCTCTAAGTAATGCAAATGCGGGTTAGTTCCATAAAAAAAAAGTCCTAATACTTGCTGCAGGGGTGGTTCCCCTGTCTTTTGGATTGGGTTCAAAATTAGAAGGCTACAGAATTGAACATTAGTAGTCTTAAACTGAAAAAATCGTGTGAGCTGTTCAACGACGGTTATAAAATAAAATAATTAACTCAATGAATCACACAAATATTTGCTACAATTTACGATATGTCTATTATTTTATTCATCCATTTTGTTACTAGCTGTCTGATAATGGTCTAGAACTACTTAAAGTTTAGAATTAAGTATCAAGTTTGGTATACCTCCAGGCATTAATTATAATTTAATAGTTAAAATGACAGTAACAAGCATTCAAAAAATGGAATGATTTTTGCCACCAGCGTTGGACCCATTAAGCAAAAATACCTTGTAGCCATTTACATAGCAATCTGTTAATCTCTCTGAATCATTAATTTAAGAAAACTAGCACATTACTAAAATAATTAAAAGTATCAAACCAAATATTACAGACATCTTGAGATACTCAGAGCAAGGCAAATATTAACTTCTCCTACTCAGATGACCTAATTTAAAGAAGCTTGTCCATTACTCTGTAATATTTGCTTACATCAGCAGGCATGAAAGTGGTCGAAAATAAAAAAAAGCTGAACTTCTACAACGTAGGAGGAGGGTGTTCTATGTAATACTGTGATATCGAGGATACATATATGTATAAAAGCAACTTTCAACTCTGGAGATTTTGATTTAGTATTTAAAGTGACAGAAGCATTTAGACAGTGAAATTTAAAAATTTTTTTAAATATAATTTTAAAATTTTGATTACTACTATATTAAAGAAAATTAAGCAATTATAGGAAGTTGCAGCTTAATTATCATTTTAAATTAATTACCCGTCCTTCATTTTAAATTAAAACAGTCGTCAACTTTCACCTTAATATCTTCTGATAGATTGTTACTAACAATTTTAGTCACTTTGACTGAAACTTGAATTTATTTTTGTCGGTAGCATCGACTTTAAGCACCTTGTGTTCGACTTTTAAATTGATTACTATCGTTAAAATACATGCATCTTACTCATAGCTGCTAATCACGTGAATAAGAATCGCGATGTAGGATTTTAAAATCACGTGAATAAGAATCGCGATGTTGGATTTTAAAATCGCGTGAATATGAATCACGATATAGGATATTAAAAGCACGAAAATACAAACTGCGATACTGAATTTTTTTCAATTGCGTGAATGTAAATCACGATATTGGATTTTAAAATAGCGTGAAAATGAATCGCGATGTTGAATTTTAAAATCGCGTGAATATGAATCGCTATGTTGGATTTTAAAATCACGTGAATATGAATCGCGATGTTGGATTTTAAAATCGCGCAAATATGAATCGCGATGTTGTATTTTAAAATCGCGTGAATAATAATAGCGATTTCGGATTTTAAAATTGCGTGAATATGAATCGCAAAATTGAATTTTAAAATCGAGTGAATATGAATCACGATATTGGATTTTAAAAGCACGAAAAGACAAACTGTAATATTTAATTTTTAAATTGCGATATTGAATTTTTAAATTGCGTGAATATAAATCACGATATTGGATTTTAAAAGCACGAAAATACAAACTGCGATATAGAATTTTTAAATTGCGTAAATAAGAATCACGATGCATAATTTTTAGATCTCGTGAATACTTATCGCAATGAGTGATTTTTAAATCGCGTATAAATACGAAAATCGATGTTTGATATTACAACTGCGTGATAACGAATTGCAATATTGAATTTTAAAAATATGTGAATACGAATCGCGACATTGGATTTTAAACGAATCGCAACAAGTAACTTTTAAATCAGTTAAATACGAAAATTGATGATTTACATAAAAATCATCTGAATAAGAATCGCGGTTATCAAGCCAACGGGTATCTGCCGAAATTCCACCCATTTTCTTCTCAAGATCATTTTCTCAGGAGGCTACTGCAGGGGGGAGGGGGGTTCGTCTCAAGTCCGATTATCGTTCTGCTTCAAGTATCCCACTGCTTGGGTTTCTCTTATTGGACTCCCCAAAAATATAAGTTTTTGGAACATAATCGGAAATTTTAAAAATTGGGAGTTTCCGCGGAAGTCTTTCATACCTGCTTCAGGGTCGGGATAGCCTGGTTGGTAGGGCGCTGCACTCCCATTTGTGAGAATCCCGCCAACCGGAAATTTCCTGTGTAGTAAATGGTGCACGTTAAATCTGTCGGATCATAAAGTCCTCCGTGTTACAAACTTCTGGGGGTACTGATTTGGAGATTGATGGTTTTCCGGTTCAAGTACCCTACCATGAAGTTCCATTAGGGAATGACGTCACGTAAAGTGGAAACTGTTTCTTGGCAAAAAACTCAACCGGTTTTTTTTCCAGCCGATGTCTACTGCCCAGAATCTTCATTCTTGGATGAAATGATGAATTTTTGAGGACTAAACATGATATTTTGCTGATGAATTTCTTAATTATTTTTTATTTCGTATGAGAAAACAAAATTCCTAAAAAAAAAGATAAACGTGCCCGAGCAATTATCAAGACTATAATTAAAAGAGAAATATTTTGTTTCATTAGTATGTGTGAAGTCTCATTAGTTTCATTTTGGCAAACTAAATATAATTATGCTCTCATTATATGATAATTGTTACTATTTCCAAGTTATATTTTTTGGCTAATAACTTTTTTTGAAGTTCCAATCATTTCTTAATTTTCTTTCGATGAACAACAGTATTTAACTTCATTCCCAACGATGATTCTTTATGCTATACACAGATGACAGCACATCAAAAGAAGTGTTACAGGCAAGTATTATAAAGTAAACCATTTATTAAAAATAAAAGATACGAAAAAGAATAACGGTAAAAGTAAATAGAATAAAAAGGTTTTGAAAAATATTTATGAAATATGTACTTATTTGTTCTTTTTACTAATTAAAAAAATTTTTTAATCTCATTCTTCCATTAAAATATATAATATAAAAGCTGTGAAAGTAGTTCCTTAAACTATACTTTTATAAGTATTTCAAACGTGAAATGATTTCTCAAATCACGAAAAAATTCTTTACACAACTCTATAAATTTATTTCTTGTGAACATATTTATTTAATTATCAGTAAAAACAGTCCCTTTAATAATGTAACTAATAACACTAATCAGTAGTAATAACTTAAATCATATTGTTACAAATTAAATTGAAAACTAATTTTAATTCATTAAAATACGTGTATTATTTTGAGAGTTGTACTTTTTAAAAAATATTCAAAACAAATAATGAAACATATTAAAGGATATATCAGAAATATTTAATATGAAAAAATGGTTTTATTCTATGAATTATACATGATAAATGTGTCAGTGTTTAATAAAAAAATTATATGTATAATAAATTAAAGAATATTTCAAAGTGTTTGCAATTCATATTTTTTTGGTTTAATGAAAACAAAAAACAGGAAAAAAAACAATAAATAGTCAAAAATATTATCTAAATAGCATAAGCCCATTTCGTAAACTTATAATGTTATAAACTCTTTCAGTTTCGTTTTCCTCATGCTAATGTTGCCACGCATAAAAAGAAAAACATAAGCAAATTGTGTGATTGGTTTAATTTTAGTCACGCCCTTAGAGAGAGTTATCGTGAAATGTCTGATTCAAAGCGAGTGTTCATGAAAAGGTATTGAAGGTTCATGGAACCAAACTTTCCCAGTTTCACATTCCAGCTGGGAATCTCCCTTCTATTCCCAATAGCTCATTGTAGGCCCCCCCCCCGGTCAAAATAACGATCTGTGAATGGATGTATGAACGGGTCCGCCCCATAAACTGGTGTAGCAGAAGTTGAATTCTTAGCCATAGATGGTGCCCAATAGACTACAATTTACATCATATTCTACATTATTGGTTAAGCTGATAAAAACTGTAACAATCTTACATAGATTGTTCCAAGCAAGTTCGGAAATTAAAAAAACAGGAATTTTAGCATTGCAATTTATCGATGAAAGGTTTCTTAGCCCAACTCTTTTCTTTAAAAATTGATTTAGATCCTGTAAGAAAGGAAAGACACAATTTATAAACATAATTTTTAATAACATAACATGTATTACAAACATTATTGATCAAATCCATCTATAAACTTTAACATTCTTCATATAAATGTTTCAAATTAAAGATCCATAGTTTTGGGTCCTAACAACTAAACTTGCACGTTTCAGAGAAGAGAGTATCGTTTTGTTTCGCCATCCATTGTAGATTCTATTTTTTCCCCTACAATTGATGAAAAAAAAATAATACTTCAGCTTTTTTTTACAACTTGAAAGATCGCCTTTTTTCCCATGATGAAAATGTACCATTGATTACTTAAACTCTGCATACAAAATAAACAAATAACTGAGCAGTATAAAACTGCGAAACAAATTAAACACACTGCAACTAAGCCACAGAAACGCGTCCGCAACTGACGTACGCGGCTGAGGTTTGCACTTGTTAATGTTCGTGTATCCATTGCTTAATATTGTAATGCAATACATTCAGGGTTGCAAAAAAATCCGGTTTTTTCTCCAGAAAACGATACAAAGTGTTATATGTACTCACATACATCACTCATTTAAAACTAATTTTAACACAAGATTACTTTTTATTTACATTTTAATCTTAAAAAATATTAAAATCCTCAAAAAATATTAATTTTTTTAAGGAAATATTATATATTTTTTTGCATAGAAAGCGAATCAAAGGCACTGTCTAATCAATAGCCATACAGTCAAATGTAGCCAGCAAGGTGACTCTCCAGTCGCCAAACACCGTTAGTTTTTTCACCATAGGCTTATTTTTTTAGGCTAGACTACATATATATTTCAATAGAATAGCTCTTTAATATAACAGAGGTTAAAAAAGAAATCAACTTTAGAAAAACCCACTTTAGGGTAGGTTTTTCAGAGTGGGCTTTACCCAGTGAAACCCAGGCGGAGTTTTTGCAATACATTGAAAATAAATAGAAAAAGGAGGTATATAAATAATCTCCGGAATGAAAACCCATTACAGGTATGTTTAAATATATAAAAGTAATGGATATATACTCGTGAAAAATGTGTTGTTATTATAAAACTACAGTGTGTGAAATAATTTGGTCGATACTGCTTTTTTTTACCCCTACTCACATTCTAATATATATTTTTTTTATTGAAAATCTATCTTTAGATTGTTCCAAAAAAGGGTTTTAAAAATTACTTTTCTTTAGAAAGGCACATTGACCACACCTTTCGCATTTATGCTGTCCACTTTCAAGAGGATGGACAATAGACGAAACAAGATTCTATAGTGAAAAAACAAATTTGAATGCATTTTCATTTGATTTTGAAACTACATGTGCTGTTCTGATCAAAGGAATAATGGGAGATTTGGGGCTTTTTTTAAAAAAAAAACAAATTAAGAATTTTTAAAAGTGTGATAGTCAAATCCCATTCAAAATAGTGAAAATTTTGTAATCCGATTTGAGAAAATAATCTCTCATGATCAAAACACTTTTCCATTCTTCAAAACTTTGAATAATTTTTGTTTTGTTTTCAATGTTATTCAAATATTTTTGTACCTTAAAAATATAAAGTTTCAGATGTGAAAGGTCAAAAATGACGGAAGTGACCACCCCGAAACCCATTCATGTTTGTAGAAGTAAAAATACATGTGACTTTCCAAAAGAATGATTTTCCAGTTCAGTTGTTTGGAAATTTGCATCATTTTTTGGAAAAGTTTGCAATTTCTACCCGTTCTAAATCTTTCGTACAAAAAAGAAGAAAAAATTACGGATTACAGTTATTTGTGATAGGTAAGTGATAATAAATCCATTGTTCCTTATAATTTAACTGTTTTTGTGGGCTTTCAAAATATTGATTTGATATTTTTTACATATAGAGTAAAAATAAATCAAACCCCCAATTAAATGCAATATTTATTATTTTTTATGCGAAAAATTCCAATGTAGCAAAATAATGTGTGAAATTCGTAAGATAGACGTAAAGTATTTTTGTTATTGCGTAGCGATTGCTTTGGTCCCTGGCAATTCGCTAAAACGGGATTTGACGCTATATATCTAATCAGTAATCCCTTATTTATTCAATATTTCGATTACATTTAAGAAATAATTTAAGTAAAATGCCAGAAAAAAAAAGTGTCAAAATTTAGAAAAATATATATTTATTCTAATAACAATGCATTGAATAAATTATGAAAAGTATAGGAATTAAAAACTGTGTTAGTATTTCCCATCAATGGCTGCCACTCAAATCTGGAAAAAAAATTTCCATGTATATATTATACACACTATATTAAAAGGAAAGATAATTGCTGTGCTCTAGTTTGAGCTATAGTGGGCTAACTACATTTATTAGTTTTAATTGCTGGAAAAACGGCTGAACATACTTAAATAATGCCATAGTAAATGAAATAGTTTAGTATAACTGAAATATCATCCTTAAATATACCATAGATAATGCTTTGATTGGTCACCATTTTTTAAAAGACAAAAATAAGAAAAAAAATCCCCTGTATTTTCCCAGTTTGTAAAGAAAAAAAAATCTAACTTCCCTGCATATTCCCTGTTATTTTAGGTGATTTTTAAATTCCCTGCATTTTCTAGGCTTTCCCTGTGGAGTGGCAACCCTGGTTAACTAAGCTGCATCCCTGGGGCAGTCGTGCCAGATTAAATTGAAATTATTAATACTTTTAGGAAAAAAAGGTTTTATGATCACTTTTTCAATAAAAAAATTATTGCTATAACATCAAAACTTAGCTCTACCAATCATGTTTCCTTTCTTTAACTTTTCCAAATGATGAGTTACGTTCACTTCTGCTGCTCCGTGCAGATGTTTAGGTGTATCCTAGAAGCACACAAACATTGAATATTTTCTTTTAAATGCATGCTTCATAACATTCTTATAACATAAAATTCACTTAAATAACTAAGATGAAAGTATATATTGTTTATGGAGACAAATGAATAGGCCTTTTCAAACTATACGGCCACAAATATCCAGACACCCGGTTGTTATGGTGTGTGTGGGGGTGTTTCTCGATCTGTTACTTTCAGTGGTTGGAAACATGAACTCTAAAATGGATGTGGACAATGCTGCACTCTATGACACTATTTCGGGGATTTCTTGTCTTCCAGCAGGGCACGCTTCGAGGCGCAAACGTGGTTTGACGAAATGGGTGTTCAAATACTTGACTGGCCTTCTCAGATCCTACAGAACATTTTTGGGACAAATTTAAGTACATAACTAGCCAAATCCTCACTGCAAACTGTGATGGAAGTCCTATAAAAAAACTGCTGGAAAGTCTTCCCTGTCATCGATGCATCATTATTAATATGTGCATCAGGACGCTCTATACCACTGGGTGTTTGGACACTTTTGGCCACATAGTGTATTACAGCCCCCAACAGAATTGTTTCCCTCATAATCCATCGAAAGAAAGAAATATCATGAAGGACTGCAATGCAATGTAAGACTTCTTTTTTCTACTACAGGGTATGTAGCCAGATTTTTCAATAAAAAATAATCACCTTTTAAGTATTTCATAGCACTCAAAAATATTTTTAATCACTTTCCAAAAAACAAAAAATCATGATTAGGATCTGTGCAGTAAAAAAATTGTTTTTTTTTTCCCCTATCGCTTAAAGTGTTCAATTAATGAACATAAAATCAATAAATTTGAAATTTTTTTTAACAAACTTCACATAATCATGATAAAATAACTGGTTTCTGATAAATATTGCAAAGAAAATTGTGAAAATCACGCATTATTTGTAATTTAGAACGACAATCGACACTGCAAAAAATATTTTTTAAAAAAAAGATGGCACTTTTTACAAACCTTGAATAAAAAATTTAAAAAAAAAAAACACTTTTCAAAAATGCTGTGCACCCTGTATTATTTTGCATGTGCTTTATAATACAGGGTAATTCAAAGTGAAAAGAGCAACTACAAACAGCTATTCAATGAAAAAAAAATTTATCGATAAGATTAACAGAGAGTGTAGATGGAACTTTCTTTACGTAATTAATCATGCACGAGTTCATTAGTAAAAATGGTGAGTCATTCTGTGTGTCAGAATTTTACAACTGTCATTCACAGTGGACAGAAGTGAATCAAGAACCTCCAAATAGGTGGCATAGCATGTTTGTACTAAGGTGACTGGCTTCAGTATGAAATGGTCTACCACCTAGATCTGGGAGATATGTAAGCTACAGGAGAAGTGGTGGTTCAGGGGATAGAGCGCTCGCCTCACGTTCAGATGACCTGGGTTCGAATCCCAGCAACGGCTGGTGGTCGATTCGAATTCCGCACCCGGCTAGCACCGATCACAGTGCTGACGTAAAAATATCCTCAGTGGCAGACGGATCATGGGTTAGAGTCCCCTTGTTGTCAAGCTAACCGTGACGGGTCTTCATAGTTTTCCTGTCCGTGTAACACAAATGCGGGTTAGTTTCCTCAAAAAGTCTTCCACAAAGGCAAATTTCTCTCAATACTTCATCCAGGAGTTCCCTTGTCTTCCGGATCGGGTTCAAAATAACAACGCTACGGAGTAGAACATTAGTAGCCCAACTCAAAACTCCTGAAAATGTCTAGAGTAAAATCATTAATGAAAAATTTAGAGTAAAATCATTATTCAAAAAATTAATGCCTTCATAAATTTAAACTATTGATATTTTAAAAGCATGAAATGCTAAATAAATAGCATGCAGCATAAAATAAATGAATAATTATGTATAATTTTACTTATCTGTCTAATCGCATTTACTATTCTACAGAAAAAATATTTACAAATGAAAGAGATGTCATTAAGTATAAATTCTAGTTCTAATATTTCTAAATAAAATATATAAGAATTTTTAGACATATATGTGATTGCTGATTTCTTAAAACTGCTAGACCTTGGATTTCCAGATCACAGTTAGCGAAAAATCCAGATTTTTTCCGGAACACCATCATCTCTGATAGCCGTAAACCCTAAATTGGGTTGGCTGTTCATTGACGGTTAAATAAGTAAAAAAATATATAGTATATATATTATACATATTACATACAACATATGTATACAAGTTACATCTACATTCGGCCAGAATCTTATTGATAAATTCTCTTTCATTAAATAGTTATAGCCTATTAATAGCTCTATTCATTTTGACTTACACCGTATAAAAAAATATATTTATTAATTACGAAAAGCTAATGATATACAAAATGTTTGAAAGGGGAATACCTACAATATAAATACGAGCAACAAGCTCTTTGGCCGTCAGTCCATTGGGTCTGATTTCTTCCAAAGTGTCTAATATTTGTTTTTCTCTTGCCATTCTGTGATTGATGTAATCTTCAATTTTCTTCTTTGGATTTTCAATAACAGGGCCGTGTCCAGGATAGATTCTCGCAGGTCTCATTTCAAAGATTTTTTTTAAGGTCAACATATAATCATGCAAATCTTCAAAGACCTGCCATATCACAAATACTCTTTTAGAGGCACACAAAATAAAATAAATTTGGAAAGAAACCATTAGAACACTTTTGCATAATGAGTGGATTGTCTTAAGGAGTTTCCTTCATTGTTAATTTAAAAATTTAACCAATTTTAGGCCAAGATTATAAATTTCATGAAATGTGGTTTTATTTACATTGAAATATGCTTGCACTTCATCAAGGCACAAACAATTTCGTGTATAAGAAATAAAATGGGCCATATAGGCACCATTCACCAAATCAATGAGCAAACCATGAACAAAGTTGAAGGCTTGTCTTTTTTTTTTATTAAATTTGTTTTATTTTTTTAGTTATTATTTACTGATGGCAACTTTAATCCATCAAAAAAACATAATGATAAATAAAGAACACTGCAATTAAATAATATACTTAAGAGTTATGAGAGATGGAATAATTTTTTCTCTAAATAATTATCTGTTTTCTTAATACTTAACATAGAATAGCTATTGTGTGACACTCACAAATGACAACTGGAGGTAATCAAAAAATTTTTCTTTAACAAAAAAAGGATCTCTCTCTTTAAATTTTTAGATATTAACCGCTCTCTTAACAATTATTTTGAGAAGAACATTTATTTTATTTTATTTCATTAATAAATACAAGGAACTAAAACAAAACATAATGCACAAGTTCTAAGTTGAGATTTTAATTTTTATAGGTGCAAAAAATATTTAATTTACCATCAGTTTACTATCCCAAATTATCTCGGGCAAATGAAAAAAGTTAAATATTAGTCTTTGTGTATGTTTACATCTTCATAATCAGAAAAATCATCTGCATTACTTTCACTTTCGCTCGTGAACATCATTTTTTTTTACTCTTTTTTCTATGTAAATTTATCAACCATCGTATATACAATTGTACAAAACAAGTCTGCAGAGCCACAAATAGAAAACAAACAAAAATTGGAAAACTTCCCATCACAGTAGGTTATTATTATTTTTTTGTTTTGCTTCTGGTCGAATAAAAACGTGATAAAACTATACATATTGACGAATTCTGCTATGCCCCAGTTTACTTGTGCTAATATTTGCTAATGATAAATGTTTGCAATATATACATACCCGAGTTAACTTGGGTTAACCAGGGAAGCGGTGAAATGTTTGGTATTAACCATTCTGGTTTATATTGGTTTAATTATTTAAAAAATATTTTAGCATTAACAAAACATTTGTACCTCATTGGGGTTTAGAACCAAAACAAAAAAATATCTTTTATTCGAATTGGCCAAGAGAATAATTGAAGCAAAAAAAAGACAGGATTCATACACACCAGGAAAAAATTAAAAACTGGTATCATAAAAAAATATTTTAATATTACTACAACATTTAAATTTTTTCCAGGTGCATATGAACCCTGGCCCCTGAGCGGAACCCCCTAATAAAAATCCATTTTAATTCACTTGATTTTGGTTCAATTAAATCAAAATCAATAAATAACAGAATTAAACTTGTGTCAACCTAATAATGACCAGTTATGAGAGGATTTCTTAAAAGAGGGTGAGTAGCCAAATTTTTGAACAAAAAAACAAGCACCTCTTAAGCACTTTTCAAGCACTCAAAAAATATTTTTAAAATCTTTCATCTTTTAAAAAAATATCTCGGAATATTTCCATGTCATAATCTGTCATGCCAACTATAATCGCCAAGGTGCCAAATAGATTTTAAACTTGTAAATTTAATAACAGAAAAATTTAGATATTTGCCCAGGGGTGGTTACGAGTTATACCTTTCCAGTTGGTCCCGTGCTGTGATTTTTTTTTTTAAATTTCTCGTGACCGCTGCTCAGAAGTTGCCAAGACTTGGTGACCATTCAGCCATAAATCACAATACGAAAATCTCGCCAAATATAATTAGGATATGTGCACTCATAAAAATGTTTTATTGCTATTACTGAAAGTTTATATGAATTTACAAATATATATATCAATCTTAATTATATTATTATTGTGGTTGAATAAATTGTGAAAACACTGAATGGAATAATTGAAAACAACGCTTTTTGTAAATTCCGTGGCAAAAACCGACATGTCTATAAAATATCTTATTTTGGAACAGATAACAATAAGGACATTTTAGAAACACCCAATAAAGAAAGCTTTAATAAAAGCACTTTTTAAAAATGCAATGCACCCTGTGCAATGCAAGGCAGCAAGGAATACTTACAGCAGTTCCTTCACCCAGAATGCAATCCCCGCTAAAGAGGCTATTTTCTTCTTCTAAGTAAAGCACAAGATGATCATCTGTATGTCCAGGTGCAGATACCACCCTGTCAATTGTAATTTAACATCTCAATCAATGTAAATACAGCATTAATATCGATTCTGGAATCGAACCATTGGATGGCCCTGAGCCTTCAAGGCTCCAAAAGTTTCTGTTATTGAAGGCATTCCTATAAGGAGTATGGATGGATTTCTTTACTTTTAGGATTTTCTCCTTTTCTTAGTTCGGTTTTACGTGTTTGTTAGAAACATTCTATAATTTCCCGCATAATCTTTATTGTAAAACAATAAGCGCGCTTTATGATTATGAGCAATTCTTAATTTGTAATAAAACAGAGAAAGTTTGAAAGAAAATATCAACAGTATTGGTGCTTGAAAAAATACTTAATTAAAAAATAAATATATGAATAAAAAAAATAAGTGCTACTTGTAGTAAGATATTATGTGAAATATGTAATGGGTCCTAGAATTTTTCTAAATATTTTGTATATTTTATTTGCTATACGACCAGCTTCGGGTACATATTAATATACATTAATGAGGAATACTACTCATTATTGTTTTCCACAAATTTTCAAAATCTAACTTCCAATGTTTTATTAATGACATGGAATAGTAATTAAATTATTACAGTCAGAGCTCAGGTACTAAAATATTGCCTTTGCATCTGAATTTTTTTCTTTTTTGTATATTTTTTACAGATGCTAAGCTGAAGAGTTGTTTAACAAATGGTAAATTATCATTAGATCGGTTATTCTTTTAATTACAAGTGCAAACACTTAAGATTATAATATGAGTGTAACAACAATTAATGTGGAAATTAATAGTTCAATTGCTATTTATAAGTGCAAAGGCTTTAAATTATAAGTGCAAAGGCTTAAGATTATATTATGAGTATAAAAATAATGATATGGAAATTAATAGTTCAATTGGTATTTAAACTTAATATCTGTATTTGAATTATTGAGATCATATATTTACTACTGCTGGTTAAAGACTTAATTTCTGTGGCCACTCTCTGTACTAACAGATTAATATTTTTTATTTTTTCATAGCCATTGTTAAACAGCCCATCCAATTTTCGGGGTTACAACTACTAATGTTCAACTACGTATCCTTGTAATTTAGAACCCAATTCAGAAGATCAGGGAACTCCTGGATCAAGCATTGGGAGAAATTTGCCTTCGTGGAGGACTTTTTAATGGAACTAACCCACATTTGCATTACATGGAGAGGAAAACCTCCCACAGTCAGCCAGATGGCAAGGGGACTCTGACCCAAAATAAAACATAATAGGGACCTATATATTACGTAATAATGACCTCTTAAATTTTAAATAAATAAGTAATTTCTTATGAGTAATGTTTTTTGAAATAAATGGAGACTTAACTTTTAATTTAGAGTGGTCATATTCTTTTAAGTTACCCTTTAAATGTAAAGGGCTAAACTTTTCAGTCATAATTAAATAAGTTCAATTTTTAAAAGCATTATAATTTAGATTTCAATTGAACTTAAATAAACTTCATTTCAAAATTACTTACATTTTATTTATCGTCTTGAGCATCTTTGATATAGAATTATATATTACTCAGAGAGCATGCACACAAAATATTTCAAATAGAAATTATTTAATGCACTGTGGTAAATTATGACTTTTCCTTTTAGGTACACGTGCATTAGTGCTAGATTATGATTATTTTAAAATGGACCAATAGAAGAAAGATTTCTATTATAATATTTAATGGCATTGTTTAGAATAATTGAAGGAACTGTTTTTTTTTTTTTTTGGTATGAGATTATTTTTAATAAAAAATGTAGTATAAATAATAATTCCTACCATTCCGCTAAAATAATTTATTCTGCTACCATTCTGCTAAAATAATTTATTCTGATATCACTGAGGATATTTCACGTCAGCACTGTGGTTGGTGCAAGCTGGATTCCTATTGACCAGCCATCTCTGGGATTTGAACCTGGTTTAACTTATTGGAAGGTGAACCCTCTATCCCCTGAGCCATTGCGGCTCTAACCAATTAATAATATTTTATATATATATTTTTAAGCCACTGGTCAATACTCTGCAACAGCGACATATCACCCAGTGATGGATCCTCCCTCTGTTTCATTTATCTTTTGCAGTGGAACTCTTAAGTTATTAAAACATGAAGCACACAAGAAGTTCCATCTTTATGTAAAATAGGTGAATTCTATGAACAGATTGGCTGAAGTGGCTGTGAAATTGCTTTTATATTAGTTAAAGAGACAAAAACCAGGTGGAACTATCAAGTAGACATCGCGCAATTGGGAAAAACCATTATTTAAAATTAAAAAAAATCAGATTTAATTCAAATCAGATTTTTTATTCACCTTCTTATATTTTTGATCCAAGTCATCTCAGAAAATGTATTAATGATAATTAATATAATTTCAAAACAATAAAATAGCTAAATTATTTTACCTCATTTAAAATTGCTATTTAATTTTTACGAGTACATAAAATCGTGGTTATTTTTTATTCAAGCAGAACATTTCAAAGACAGGAAAGCAATTTATCAGTTAAATCTCCAGTGAATTGTAAATTACTTTAAATAAGAATATATTCATGAAGAAAAAAATTATTTTAAGTTTTAATGGACAGAACAAGTTTCTTTTCATTATTGATTTACACTACTTATGCATTTATTAACTTCTAAAAAAAACACTTGTATTTAAGTAAACATAAAACTAACTCAGTATTTTTAATAAATGTTTATTACTAGTTAATTATTTTATATATAGCCAATGGAAAATCATCAAAATTTAAAAATTTCACACCACTTTTAGCCTCTTTATTTTATTTATTAGTCTNCTTGGAAAAAAATAATTTCTTTAATTATAATAAATTTTTAACGTCTTCTATTTTTTAAAGCATTGAATATTTTTGGTGCATCATCGTAGAAAAAATTTGAACGTCTTACATGGAGAAATCTTACCTACGGTAAACACGTGGTTGCAGAGAAATGTGCTCTGAAAGGGGTTCCGTGGGGTATGTTCTGTTGTTCGGAAAGGTTGTGAACAATACTGGTAAATAGGGAAGCTAGATAACGGGGCAGCTGTTGAAAATAATGAAAGATCCAGGAAGAAAAGTGGAACAGATTTTATTCTAAATGGTGTAATTCAAAGCTTTTTCCATAATGCGAGAAATTCGCGAATTTTGAAATTAATTTATAGAATGCGCAAATTTCTGGCGGTAATATTTTTTAATGCGCGAATTTCTGGTGGTAATATTTTTTAATGCAAGAAAAGAAAAAAATATGCGAGATTCTCGCGCTGTAGTGAAAGAAACACTGGTTAGAGTCCCGTTGCCGTTAGGCTAACCGTAGGATGTTTTCGTGGTCTTCCTCCCAATGTAACGCAAATGCGGGTTAGTTTCATTAAAAAACTCTTCAAGGAAGACAAAATTTCTCCTGATATTTGATCCAGGAGATCCCTTGTCTTCTAGATTGGGTAGAAACTTACAAGGTTATGTAGTTCAATATTAGTAGTCGTGAACCCAAAAATTGGATCGGCTGTTCAACTACGGTAATAACAGTATTATCGACGTGAATGATGAATTTTAGTAATTTGTTCGAAACCCAGAGATGGTTGCTTGATACGAATTTCGCACTCGGCTTGCACCGACCAGGGCTGACATAAAATATCCTCAGTGGTAGACGGATTGCAGGTTAAAGTCCTCTTAGAGGTAAGGCTAACCATGAGAGGTTTTCGTGGTTTCTCTTTCTATGTCAGGCAAATACGGGTTAATTCCCTCAAAAAGTCTTCCACAAAGGCAAATTTCTCAAAATACTTGATCCAGGAGATCCCTTGTATTCTGGATTGGGTTCAAAATGACAAGTCTATGGAGTTGAACATTAGTAGTCATGAACCCACAAATTGGGTTGGCTGTTTAACGACAGTTATAAAATAAAATAAAATCTGAATATAAAATAAGAACAAAATTTACCGAAGTGTTGCTCCTTCAGTCGATATGATGTCCCCTTCGTTCAAGTAAGTATAATCAATATTGAGAACAGGTTCTTGTTTGCCATCTGACCTTGGAAACTTTGAAACCTTACAACCTAAGGAATTTATACACCATATTAAAATATGTTACTTTTCCACTAGCCATGTGCAAGTAAATTCAAATATTTTTTTGGAAAGATGTCTTTTCAAAATTTATTTTTAAAAGTAAATAAATAAAAATTGAACTTGCTGCACATCACTAAGGTATAATATACAAAAATGTTAAAACAATAACAGTAGAATCCCGATTATCCGAGTTTCTGCTAAAACCGAGCTATTGAGTATTTGGAGGAATTTTTCGTTCCAGTTTATTTTTTATTTTTAAAACTAGCGCCAATTAAAAAAAATCACAATTTTATTTTCCAAACACTCAGTAAAACGAAATCCTACAACTTGATCCCATGAAATGATCGTCACTAACGAAAATGAATCTAGCTAAGATGATGAAAATCAACATATATATAATCATACAGAGTGCTATTGAATATCAGTGTTGGCAAAAAACCATGGTTTAAACCATGCCAACCATGTTGAATATATGAAACAACAAGAGGTGACACCAGCCTTCCAGTTATCCCTATAAAAATGGCAAAACAATGCTGCAGAAAAGCGCCAAAGTAATGTAAAATAAAAAAGGATTGAGGACATTTCTTAATTAAAAACTCTTTAATTCCAAAAAAGTATGCTCTTTAAGTAACCTTTTTAATTATAATATGAATTGCATGTGGTGAACTCACTTTAACTACGTCAAACAGCGATTTCATAAGCAAACCGAATGAAAAGGAAACACTTAAAACTAAAGTAATTCGGTTTGCCTATGAAATCGCTGTTTGAACTGGTTAAAGTGAGTTTTTATTTTCTGATGATTTTGTTTGAGTTTCTTTTCTAAATTGGTTCTTTGCATTTCATGTTTTTTCCTGGACTTCTATACAAAACCTTCGAGGTACTGACGGAGTAACTTTAGGCATTTGCTTCTCCCTCAATAGAAAAGGTTTTGTTTTATGGCTCCGTAGCCGGTACCCTCTGAAGATGTTGGCTTCGGTGGTCATATTTTTTATTTCCTTCGTTTATTGCCCTTATTGCTACATTTATCCTTTTTTTGAAATTTCTGCTGCTTTTAAGCGCGTTTTTTTTTTAAAAGAAGTTTTATCTAATTAGAATTTAAAATTTTTTTTGTTTTCCTTTAGGATTACATAATCAGCAGTGAGACTTCAATTGCTAGGAAAAACAGAAAAAAGGCAAAATATGATAAAATAAGATTTTTTACATTATTTGAAATCCAATAGCAAATGGGGAAAATAAGGTTGAAATTTGAACGGGTAAAAATAGTTTTACATTGGTTTATTGCTTCAGAGAATATCACAATATTAAAAGGTGGATAACATTGATTGATATGCAAGTTTGTTGGGACCACGACACATTATTGTAATAGAGGGAGTTATCGTAGTAGCGAGAGTTCACTTTATACATATTTTTTTGTTTCTTTGGTAGTTTAAAACATAATCTATTCATGGCTCTCCAAAAGTATTGCAGCTTTTAACCAAAGGTTTAACCCTTTGTGGTCGTATTAAGTGTCATACACGGGGGTCATAATGGCAGAGTGGGCTTTTTGCCGTACCAGTGGCAGAAACTGGTTATAACAGGCAAAAGCATGCAAAAACTGGCAGAAAATTAAAAAAACGCCTATATTAGTTCTAGTAATTGAATTGCTTAATGACATTTTGTTTAAGTAAACTGAAAAATGTAACTCCATGCAACTGTAACAAATTTTTTAATTCATTGTTTGGATTAATCTAACAAAGGAAGAGAATCTTATGGCTGTTTATGAAAAAGAAGTGACATACAGATTTAAACAAGCAGTTACTGATTATCATTTGCTAGTTTATATGCTGCATCCAAAGTATTTGGGATTGAAATTATCATGTGCTCAAGAAGAAAGTGCTAGAATTTTACTCGCCAATATTAACTCAGATTTTGTACCTTATGTCATAGCTTTACAAAACAAATTGGCCCCATTTCCTAAAACTTATTTTTCCAGTCAAATTTTGACAACTACCCCAGCTGCTACAGGGTGGTCCAGTTTTAAAAAATATGCAATAGATGAAAGTTTCACAAATCTTGCTTGTTCCTTCATGCCTGCTAGTTCTGCTGGACTTGAGAGAATCTTCTTAAATTTCTTGTTCGTGCATAGCATATTAAGAAATTGTTTAGGTTTAGAAACTGCATCAAAATTTGTCTTTTGTTATAGATTGCTGCTGAGTGCAAACAATGTAATATTTGATTTTGAATGGTGATAATTTTGTAAATAAATTGTACTTTGTTTAACATTTAAGCTTGCTAACCTTGCATGATGGTGGGAATTAATTTCCGATGAACCAATAGTAATACATAGTATGCAAGATTATGAAGGAAAAATAAAATTTATTGATTCTTTTTTAAATTTTAGATTATGTAACACAATAATATGTCTTAATTTTATATAAAAATTATATTTTATATTTCTCCATTGTGTGTTATCCTTCAAAGCAGTCTTCAACAGGAAGCCCTGGTTTTCGAGAACATGTCTCGCAAAAATAATTAGTTTGGCGTTTTTTAATTTTTCTGTTTGAACATACAGAACAATCTTTACTTCTTCACAGTGCCGCAATATATGTAGTTCGCCATTAAGCTGTGGTGGCTGAGAGCAGACATACGACTGGAACAGCAAAAAAGCTTTGGTGGCAGAGAGTAGACATGCAATTGCAAAGCGTTAAAGAAATATAATTAGAATTGAAGCATTATTTCCTGCCTCAATAGAATTTTGATAAATTTAATTCTTTGGTGTTATTAATTATGCTCATGGAAAAGCATAAACGGTGATCCAATTACTTTTTATTTATACTTAAAAACAGCAAATAAAACAAATCTTCTTGTAAAAATCAGAATTCATGCAAAGGAATGAACTCTGATTTTGACATGAAAAACAAACATTTAATTTATGTTTTTTTTTTTCAAGTTTAATAATGAGAGTAGATTTAATAATGCTTATATATTTATTATACTTCCCACACATATCAACAATACTTATTGGAAGGCAAACGTTCTATCCTCTAAGACATCAGGGCTCTGTTTAAATTATTTATCACGTCAGACGATAATCTTTGTGGCATGGTACTGAAATAGAGCTGTATTCATTGTATTGGTCACAAAACTATCACAAAGCATGCCATAAATTCTCATTTTACTCAGAAAAATGCTGCCATTTTACAAAAACATAAAATAAAGAATAAAATAATAAATGAGAAATATATAATGAACAAGATTAAAGAGTTTTAAAAGGAAATCTTAGCTAATCGTTGCGCATGAAAACAGCCAGACGGAAATCATTTCATTATTACCGGGGCATTCATTATTATTATCAGGATGCTGATGGTAAGTCTTTTGTTTTCTGCATTAGGAACTTTTTTTAAACATTTTTTTAGGTTAGGGTTTTTCAACTTACATGTGGCTTAGGGCTGCAATTAAAAACACCAGTTAAACGGTGGGCCACAACTTTATCAAAAATATTACTGTCAGATTTTTATCAAAGTTCCTTCAATATTAAAATACAAAATAACAAGCATTACAAATAATGCTTTTACGTATCATTTTGAATCTTCCCTCAATCACAAACTTAATGAAAAGATTTGTTTTTTCTTTTAAATTTCATTCTGCGATAAATTAAAAAAAAAAATTTTTATTAGGAATTATAGTAACAAAACAAACAAAAAATTCTCGAGCATATGAAATTAAATCTTTTTTCCTTTTCCGCTCGTGCGACATTCAATTCAAGGAATTTAAATAAGACATGATATTCGTTCCCTCTTTTATATGTTTTAAAATTTACAATTGTAAATAATTCTGTAGAAAAGGAGTAGTTTTAAAAAGTAAAATGGGAGAATTTCTTCAAGAAAATTTTTGATAAGCACATGCTAAATTACGTCCACAAAATACAAAAAAATGGGAGAATTTCTTCAAGAAAATTTTTGATAAGCACATGCTAAATTACGTCCACAAAATACAAAAAAGCGACGTAAAAAAGAGCAAAATGTAAGATTATTTTTGTATTTGAATAAATATTTTTTTGAATGCAAAATCTGAGAAACAAATTTTGTTGCACCGTTGGTATGTTAAATTTCACAGCAACGAAAAAAATAGGTTTTTTTAAACGAAAGAAAAGTATTTTAAACCCATATGGATTTTTTATGTAAATTGTTCGCAAAAATACAAAATGCATGTTAAATTTCACAGCAAAAAAGAAAATAGGTTTTTTTAAACGAAAGAAAAGTATTTTAAACTCATATGGATTTTTTTATGAAAATTGTTCGCAAAAATACGACAACTAATATATTTTAGTTTGTGGGCCACAAAAAAAAAAAAAGGTTTCATCGCAGTGGCACTAAAGGACAACTCTTTGTGGGACCGTTACTGATGAGCAGGGAACTTATTGAATTCATAGAGTTTTTCTCTCAATGCTTGTTACGTCTTTCCTTTCTTTTCTTTATCTTCTTATGTGCCCTCTTTTGTGGTGTAGAGGTCTATCTGCAACTCTGGCTTTTGGAAATGAAAAAAAAGCCCTGCTTATTGTGCAAATTTTTTTGCCTATGGTAAGAACTCCCCTGCCACAAAGTCTGAGCCTGTCTGCTGCTATGGAAACAAGAATAGTGCATTTCAAGGAGGGTAGCTTCACTTCACTCAAGGGCTAACAACGCAGAAAAATATTCCCTTTCTCTCCCTGACCCGATTTAAAACCTGCCCTAAACAGTGACCCCACACCCCTACTTTGAATAGTTATACCTCGTTACCATAGCCACTGCAGCGGGACCAAATGAATGGCTTTGGGAGTTTTTACTTTAGACAAATTGTATTAGTCATGATTGCTTACTTATCAAAAATAAATAAATCAGAAACACTTAAAAAGAAATTGAAGAGAAGAAAATGCAATGGAAGAAAAAGCAAATTAAAGAAGAAAGATATTGCAAATTAATTTACCTGGTATTTTTTCCAATATATCTGGTACGCCACCAATGTGATCCAAATGCCAGTGGCTCACTACAATATTACTCAGTGAACAATTTTGGTTTAATAGAACATTTTTGAGTAAATCAATATATTCAGGAACACTAGGATTTCCAC
Organism: Parasteatoda tepidariorum; assembly: GCF_043381705.1. NCBI lineage: Eukaryota > Metazoa > Arthropoda > Arachnida > Araneae > Theridiidae > Parasteatoda > Parasteatoda tepidariorum. Next base: position 7,339,689 of record NC_092211.1, read on the forward strand.
TATCTAGCAATATTCGCCTGAAAAATAAAATATCTAAACATCAAATTACACAGACACACATTTTAAAAAACAATCCTGCAAAATCAGCATCAAAATTTATGCTCAGGACTGTCTTAACACAGGATGCATAGCCAAATCTTTCAACAAAAAATAAGAACCTATTAGTACTTAAAAGGATTTAGTGCTTAATTTTAAGTACTTTTTAAGCACTCAAGAAATATTTAAGTACTATATACATTAACAAAGTGCAAAAATAATTTTCTAAGACTTTACATGATCATGATAAAATAACTAGTTTCTGACAAAGAACTCTTTTCTTGATTATATTAGTGATTATATATTGATTGATAGCCACCATAAAGAGATTGAGAGGTTTTGATTCCAAAGGGTAGAAAATGAAGCCTGAATTTGATAATATCTTGCAGAATGCAGCAGAGTTGCAAACGAGAGTGCAAGAATCTCACAGAATTCAGCTCAGTAGACGCACATGCGGACACACAAGTATATCATCAAATATGTAAAATGATTAGCGCTTACATACGCTACTGACCAACGGTACACCGGAATGCATTGTACTCGAATGAATCGTGAAAACGTTGAATAGAACAATGTGAAAAGCACGCTTATGCATAATTCTTGGCAAAAATCAACATGGTTAAGAAGAAATCTAATTTTTAAAAAAGGAAAATTAAACACTTTGTAAAAACACCCAATGAAGAAAGCACCATTATGGGCTTTTAAATAAAGAACAAAAATAAGCTCCCTTGAGCACTTTTTAAAAATGCTACGATGGTAAAAGCAAGCAGGGCACGAAAATGTTTTCTGCTCCTACAACATGTCATACTGTTTAAAATCGAACACTTCATATACATAAAATAAAGCATTTTTAAGGTATGCAATCATTTTAACAAATATATTTTTATTATCCAAAAAATTCAATGCACATAAAATAAAGCATTTTTAAAATATGCATAATTTTTGTTAAAAAAAATGAGATGCTAACCATTTGCAATCCTTAAATAACAAAATATCCTTAAATAATAAATTTAGGTCAAGCATATTTAGTGACAGTAGTTGAGTACTTAAAAACTACATTCTCACGCAGAAATAATAGATTTTGGTTCACTTTTTAAGTTCTCCTGGTGATAAAGTATTCAAATTATTTGTGTTTGCATGATAATCAATCACTATTTATAGAAAAAAAAAATTACTCTTTTTGCATTTTTAAAAAAATATATGATGCAATGTTTTTGCTCTTAATTTTTTTAAAATACAATTTATGAAAAGTAAGATTGTCCTCCCCAGTTGTACTCCTGTATCAGAGCTCAGTCTAGGCAAAAAAAAGGGCAGGGTGCAAAAGTTTAAAAAAAGGGCATTATTATTCTAAAAAGGCAATAATTTCTTTCCAGGGGCTTTACACGTTTTATTAAAAAACATTGTCTATTAGTAAAAGAAATTTTTTTTTTACTTTACTAAAAGTAGCAAAGCAATCATATTAATTACTAATTTTCATTAATAAATTAACATATGTATCGAGCTAATTAGCTTGGTAATTTATTTAAAATGCATGCATATATTAATAAAATAATAAATGTATGTTTTTAAGTGTGTATAGATAGTTATGATTTAATAATTAAAATGATTAATAATAATTATGATTTAATGATAGTGAAAGTAACTGCAAACTTTCAAAGACAAGTGCAACAAGGGGGTTTGTTGGCTATTTTTCCTTTCTCATATAAATCTTTGTATTGACAGCAATGACAAACTAAATAAAAAGAGTTAAAAATAAAAGTTTGAGAAATCCACTGTAGAGTTTGGGGAAAAAATAAAGAGTTGAGGAAAGAAAGAGCAAAAAGGGTATGGAGTCTTAATACATCAGGACACTAATTTACTTCAGGGACAACAAGGTGGATTCTTTTGACTAAAAGGGCAGTAGGGTGCTGCGCCCTGTTTACCCTGCCTAGAATGAGCTCTGCCTGTATATAGAAAATACTGTGGAACCAATATAGTTCATGATGACCATCTTTCTTGTTTATGTTATGTCCACTTAGGATAATTATTTCTGGGAATCTCAAAAGATTAAACAAGTGAAATGAACTACTAGCAATTTAAACTGAAAAGTTGGCAAGTAAGAAATGTGGCTTAAAATAATGTAGAAAAGATATTGAGTATGAAACATGGGACATTTAAAACAAAGCTAAGAAGAAAAAATGTGACCCTAGTTTCCAATGCGATTTTTAATGAACTGGTTCAAACATTTCGTTGGGTTAGAAAAACAGAGAAGAATTGTTAAATTATTGTTCTTATGTAGTTCTATTAGTTTTTATTGTAAAGGTTGCTTTATTAATGTTATAAGAAAGATCTTGATTTCATTTCTAAATAATTGCAGCCTTTGTTTTTTTCTCCTCACATCTCCAATTTAATTAAATCTTACCGATACCTTACCTTTACCTATACCTATATTAATTAAATCTTACCTAAATCTTATCTTTACCCTGTGGCAGAATATTTTCGGGCTATCTGTGACAAAACTCTCTAGTACTAATATCTTTCTGCAAGATACTTTCAATAATAACAAACATCTATGTTACTCATTTAAAATAACAAAAATACTGGGTTTACAAAATAAAATTATAGGATAATTATTTTTAATAAAACATGCAATACTTTTTTATTCTAATATTTTAGGTGATATTCTTGCATTTTGTTGGGGTAAAAATACACTAATTCACTTCTTCATCGTATTTTGTAATTAAACATCCCAATGAATTAAATATCATAAAATCCATAGTAATAATTGCAGAAAAAAAAACGGTTAAGGGGTTTCTAAAAAGGGATTACTTAAATGCGTGTTTCGTTTCGAGATTAATATCGGATTTAAAAACTACGAAGAAAATCAAGATTATCTAATAATAGCCAAAAATTGATAGAATAATTGACTTAATAAGTAAATACTCAAATGCACGATTCGAATTTTTCATACTGTTTGAAATATATGGGAATATTTAAAGCAAACCAAAATTTTTTAATTTCCTAAAGAAATATCTTTCTGCAAGAACTCTGTGACAATGTCGCCGCAATTCTGCCCTTGTTTTTCACAGATAAATCTCGATATTAAACAGAATATCTGGTACACATATTTAATACACACTTTGCACCAATGCCAATTACATAAGTATTAGTTCCTTGTAAAGTCATGGGACTCGGGTTGCATCCTAAAATTCTTATAACGCGATTAGATAAAGTTGTTACTTTTGGAATTATTGTGGACATATTTTAACTCTTCAGCTGAGTCAGTATGATTACAAGTATTTTATTTAAAATGCTTGCAGACAGTGGCTTTATCAGGGTCTAAATAGTCCTTGTTTTCAAAGTTTTGGTTGTATTTATTTTTAAAAAGCGATAAAACTTTCGTAGGCCATCAATCACAGAAATATTGAACTAGTTTATAGCTTGTGTGGTAGCAAATTTTAGGGACCATTCGAGCGATCGCAACGTTCGAATACGCCATCTGGGGAGAAGACTGGTTCCATGTCCTAATCCTCTCCCTTTTCCTCTCAATTGTATAAGAATATGCAACGATAATTCTTAAATTTTTTTCTTTCATATTTAATTGTTACAAGTATTTTTTTAAATTTCTGCAGCACTTTCTTTTAGAACTGTGTTCAATGTAGTTTTCAATTCCATATAGTTTCCTAACTTGAAAAGTTTTAATCCATTTGAAAATCAAGAGAGAAACTGGCGTACTTTCTTCTCCTATGACTCTCTACACGCTATGGTGAAAGCATGTCAAGAGTTGCCATAGGTAGGGAGTGCTACTCTACGCCACTTATAGCCCATGACCAATACACAAAACTCAGATCACCACCAAGAGAATAAAAGGAGCCAGATAACAAAAAAAAAGGTTTATTTTCATTCAGCAAAAAACTTCAGCAAAAACTTCTAAGACTTCTAACATTAAAATGAGGTCTGTGACAATCTGCTCTATTCTGCCCACTTTATCCTAATCTGGGAAAATGTATTGTCGACAATGCCAACCTTCATCTATCAAGATTAAATCAAGTTAGCACGTCTTATACACTAATGAATTGGTGTTTAATTTTCGCTGTGGTAGTTACGCCACACTAGTTAAAAACCGTGTAAACCTTGGCATCCTTCAGAAAAAATCTTTAAAATGAGGTTGACTTAAATTTTTCAAACGTGAAAAAATCCTTTAATTAAGCTTTTCTTTAGGTGAAAATCATCTTAAACCTAGATATATAGTGTTTTTTTCCCGTAACGTTTGTGAATCAACCTTGTCATGAAATTTTCATTGACAATAATGTTTGATTCTGCTGGTGTGATATCAGCTAAGATGTTATTCTGGACGTGACTTCACTGTCCCAAACTTGTATGACGGCATGCTTCTGCAATTATTAGTTTTATATGTTACTCTTTATAACTCTTTATTCCGTGGAAAAATTCTCTCTCTTTCTTTCAATCTGCTTTATTCTACTGGGAGGGAGGGGAATAGTCTTTTTCCTTAGTTCATTCATTCACAGAAAGAAATGTTTCTTTCGGTTGCACTGATGAAGGTTGCCCTTTGAGCATCCGAAGCAGCTGTCTACATTTATAAATATTTTTTGTGTTCTCAAACGTTGTTTACCTTAGTTTGTTTTACTCCTCGTAGTTTAAAAACTCAAAATGGATTTATTCAGACCATCAAAGATCAATTGATTGGGATCGATCCGCCCCAACTAGGAGGTCTGCTGGAACTGGTGAGCCCTCTTGACTACCAAAAAATTAATGTCAGGCTTTCTCTTGAACAGGACATTGTCAAAAGAGAAACGTCTGCTGCTGCTCTCCACCTTCCTGCGCTGGAGACAATGGGAATCCGTTACCCGGAACCACTCTGGTTGAGAGTTTTTACAGATGGCTCTTTCGATCCAGATCAACCAAATGCTGGAGCTGATATCTTTTGTAATCTCTTCTCCCTTGGTGCCCCAGTGGGTGCCAATAGAGTTGCTTTTGACGGGGAAGTTGTTGCAATCCGTATTGCAATCGAACAGTTTTTTTTGTTTTATTGAGCCTTTTTCAAATGTGTTTATCCTTTCAGACTCGAAGGCGGCGCTTTGCTCGATTGAATCTATACATTGCCCTTCCAATTGCGACGTTCTAAAATGTCAGAATGCGATACGTAAACTCCACCATTTAGGCAGAACTGTAGCCCTACAATGGATTCCCGGGCACTGTGATATTGCACGAAATGAGAGGGCTGATGCTTTGGCAAAGAGAGGCACGAGAATTCTCCAGGCTCTTAGTAGCCCAGTCCCCTTCTCAACTTTAAAAGGGATTATTAGATCAAAAGTCAATAAGGATTTCCATCATCAATTGTCAGAAAGGCTAAAAAACAAAGTGTGGAGAGATCTTCGACAGAACACCATTCCAGACTGGCCGCGCTGCGAAGCGGTGGCTCAGTTTCGACTATATACCTGACATGACTGCCTAGCCGCGCACTTGTTTCGTTTAGGGCTGGCACCTGATCCCTATTGTTCTCTGTGCATGAGAGGGGGTTGTTTTGGATGGCAGCCACATCCTGTGCTGCAGGGCCCTCCACGGGTCGTCGTCTACCGAACAATATTGGGAAGCAAGAGCACTCCTGAGGAAATGACTTTTTACTTTCTTGTTTTGTTCCTGTGTTTTTGCTTTTTAACATGTCAATTCTCCTCTGCCATTTGAAATAAATAAATAAATGTTTAAAACTTGAACCCACTCCATTTTTCTTTAACACGCTTTTTTTTTATTAAATCTGTGATCATTTTCATAAAGACGCATTTTGCGCTGTATCCCGCATAAAAAGCTCAACTACAAGAAATGTATTCCTTACTTTTTAGATCCAATCGGTGATTGTATAAAAATTTTAAAAGAAGTTTTTTGTATTGTAGTTTAGCAGGATCATTGAAAACTATAAAAAATATTAGGTATTGTGTTCGTTTATTTGCTCTTCCTTGAATGAAGTTTTTTTTTTATTGCTTATTAATATTTTTGCGAAAAGGTTAGTGTTTGCATTATTTCGCTTCCCGTGGAAAAAGCTTTTCGCTTAATATTTCTGTTTACCTTATCATGAAAACCATGATAAAATACTAAAACAAGGTAAACCATTCGCTTTTTTTAAAAAAACCAAAGTGACAGTATTTCTTAAAAATCTTTAAAAATCATCTGTTATCCTTCTAGGATGAAAGGTTTGAAATTGCTATATTTTCCCTTTATTGTCCCGCAGTGGACTGATCGTTAAGACACGGTTCCCAGAAGATCACCGAAGTCAAGTATCACTGGCTGCGGTCAGTGTGCGGGTGGGAGAAAACTTGGATCAGTCTGCGTAGGGATCGAGGGGGTGCGGTATGGGTCCTTGTTAAACTGTTCTACTGTAAAGTGCTCGACTTCGTGTGCAGGTCGTTAGGCTACCGAAGTGGGGGTGGCATCCCCTCTGCAGAGGATCAAAATTGTGATGGCTTGTCTTCGGATCATCCTCGGGGATGTTTCCCAGACTGTCGCCCATAGCCCATTATGCAGCTTTAGTGCGACGTAAATTAACTACAACTACAACAACAGCTATATCGATACAAGGTTTTTAGTTCAAAAGTTTTTGTGAGAGGAGATTTCGTATCGTGATCTGTGGCAGAATAATCGAGAAAAAAAATCACAGAAATTGGGCAACTCGAAAAGTTATAACTCTCAGTCACCTCCGAACAAACATCTACACGTTTTTTTTTAATTCGCAATTTAAAAATTTATTTGGCACCTTGGCGTTTGTAGTTGGTGCGACAGATCACGATATGGAAATATCCCCTTCGTGACAAAAGGAAAATTCCGACGCAAGATTGTATGCTTTCTGGGTATGTTCGATAACCTGTGCTTCTTTTTTCTGGGAGGTATTGGTAAATGTCGATTGAGAAATGACGATACGAATTGATAAACTCCAAAAATAATTCAAAAAGCACAGCAAAATAAAAATTAAAAAAAAAAAACGAAATAGCCAAATCTAATAAACATAAACAACGATTAAGCGATAACGATGTTAATGATGATAAAATTAGCCAATAAGATTTCCTGACTGAGTGGCGCCGGTTTCTTCGTATTTTGATTTCTTGGTTAAGAGTAGCAAAATTAAATAATCGGGACCGTAATTGTGTTCTATTTCATCATCTTTATTTGTTTACATCCATTTCAGCGGTGGAGGTCGGATATGAGCTAATTGTGATTGATGTGTAGTCCTCTCGTGTTTTATCTGTTCTTTTAGAAAGATGTCTTGATTTGTGTCTCACTTCATTAGGGCTATAATAAGTTGGAAAAAAAAATGCAGCATTATTTCAGTGTTGTTAAATTTATGACTTGTATGCTAAGGATTTTATTGAAGAGTAATATATGCACAAACGCAACACGTATTTGTTGGTTATTTTGATCTGATAACATAACGTCGAGTTTTTTTTTAGTGATTTTCAATTGCAACTATGGAATTCGCGATTGGAGGAATCGCTGCGTGTTGTGCTGGGTTTTTCACCAATCCTTTAGAAGTGGTTAAAACACGTTTGCAGCTACAAGGAGAACTTCAAAATCGCGGAGTTTATACTAAGCACTATAAGAACGCATTCCAAGCTTTTTATGTGATAGCTAAAAGTGATGGAATCCTAGCTCTCCAAAAAGGTCTTGTTCCTGCTTTGTGGTACCAATTCTGTATGAATGGTGTTCGTTTGGGATCGTTTGATTTTATGCAGAAGAGTGGTGTCATTGATTCGAAGGATGGCATCAGTTTCCTTCGTAGTATAGCTGCTGGTGCTTCAGCTGGCTGCCTTGGTGCTTTAGTTGGAAGTCCTTTCTACATGGTAATCACATCTCCATATCAGTATTTACACCAAAATAATTGCCAAGTTTTGTGTGATAGGAAGATTTGCGTATTTTGATCTAGCCAAAGTAATCGCCAAGTCTTGGCAATTTCCACACAGTGGCCTGCAGGAAGATAAAAAATCACTGAAGGGGTATGGCTCCTAGCCATTTCTGGGATATTCAGTAAATGCTATAGTAAATGATAAACTATTTCATTTACTATAGCATTATTTAAGTAAGTTTCCCTCAATTAAAATAAGTATAGTTAGCCCAAAATAGCTGACACAAGAGTGGCCATCCAGCTAATGTAAAGAGGGGAAAAAAGAACAGTAAGACTCAAAGATTTCAGCTATTGTTTCAACTTTTGTATTTGTGATCTGTAGTACCAACTACAATTGCCAAGGTGCCAAATAAATTTTAAACTTGCAATTTTTAAAAAAAAATAAAAACAAGTAGATGTTTTTCTAGTGGTGGCTACGAGTTATATCTTTGAGTTAGTCCCCTTCTGTGATGTTTTTTTAAAGTTTCTCTCAGGCCGCTTTCGCTCAGGAAGTTGCTTGTTGATTATTCTGCCACAGATCATGATACAGAAATCTCCCCATGCTTTTAATAATGAATGAGAGTTAATTCTTCTTTTCAAAATAGGTTAAAACTCAAATACAAGCGTCATCCACTATTGCTGTTGGGTTTCAGCATAAACACGAGGGAATGCTGAGAGCTTTTAAAAATGTTGTCAAAGGTTATGGATTCTTCGCCTTGTGGCGGGGAGCGAGTGCTGCTATGTCGAGAGTAACATTTGGTTCAGCCGCTCAATTGGCCACATTTTCAAATGCAAAATCTTTCATCGATGAACTTCAAGTAAGTAATTCCTCATTTTTAGTTATTACAAGGGTTGTTTTTTTAAGCAAGAGCCATTTTGTTGTGTACACTAATAGCTGAAGCTTGTGACAGATTTTTTTTTGGCTTTTCTGCGACAAAACTCTCTAGCACTAATATTTTTCTTCAACATACTTTTAATAATAACAAATATGTATGTTACTAACTTGAAATAACAAAAGTGCTGTGTTTACAAAAATATATATATAATTGTTTTTAATTGAGCATGGAATAACTTTTTATTCCAAAAGGCTCTGAGAATTAGTATAATCATGTATCTGAAACATTTTTGTGGTAAGAAATAAAGAATTATAAATAGATTTTTGTTATCGATTTAGTTGCGACTGTAAATTAATGAGTCTTACATTAGTATTAAAATAAAAAGTTAGCTGTAACATTGTTACGAAAAGTGTAAAGTATTTTACGTTTGCTTTTTATGAAATGTGATAAGGGTTAAATTATTGTTTTAATTAAATTAAAATTCGGTTAAGCATGATTAAAAAAATATTGAAAGCTAGGAAATATACCCCTTGGCAGAATTTTTTCAGGCTTTCTGCATTTCTAATATTAATAATATCTTTCTCCAAAGTACTTTTAATGATAACATGTTACTGATTTAAAGTAATAAAAGCTTCAACATAAAACTTTTTTGACAAAAGAATTTTTTTTTGAATACGTAATATTTATATTTTTTATTCTAACATAGGGGTGCACAACCTTTTCGAGTGAAGAGCCACTTGCACAACAAGTTGGCTAACGAAGGGCCGCACATGTATTTAGACATGTTGATGACAAATGTAGTAATGTTTATTTAAACAATAGCACTCCATTTTTTTTATCAATAAACATATTTGTAAAAAATTAAAGGTGTTCCATTATTAGAATTCCTTCAAAAATAAAAAAGATTATACTTTTTTTTTTTACAAAAAAAAATTGCTATTTTTATCATATGAACAATAGATTTATCAAAATAAATAAACATTGAAGAAAAGAAATGTTTTTTTTTTTTTTTAATCATATCATGCAATACCAAAATTTATTTTAGAATTAAATTCTAATAAATAAAAGAAAACTGCAATGTCCACAGAATGAAAGTAGGAAAAAGTTTAGTTATAATTAAGTAATATAAATTCAAATTAAGTATTTTAATTGAAGAAAATTTATAGGTTTTAGACAAAAGCCTAAAATAAAAACAAAACTGTTATAGCTCAAGATAAAATTCAATGCTTATTTTATAATGTACTTTATTATTTTATTTTTTTAATTATTATATTTTTTTGTATCGTAAACATTTTCCTTTTTTTTATCGAAAAAGATCACTTAAGCAACAAAAAATTGAAATCTAAACTACAAACAGTGAGNCATTTTTGTGGTAAGAAATAAAGAATTATAAATAGATTTTTGTTATCGATTTAGTTGCGACTGTAAATTAATGAGTCTTACATTAGTATTAAAATAAAAAGTTAGCTGTAACATTGTTACGAAAAGTGTAAAGTATTTTACGTTTGCTTTTTATGAAATGTGATAAGGGTTAAATTATTGTTTTAATTAAATTAAAATTCGGTTAAGCATGATTAAAAAAATATTGAAAGCTAGGAAATATACCCCTTGGCAGAATTTTTTCAGGCTTTCTGCATTTCTAATATTAATAATATCTTTCTCCAAAGTACTTTTAATGATAACATGTTACTGATTTAAAGTAATAAAAGCTTCAACATAAAACTTTTTTGACAAAAGAATTTTTTTTTGAATACGTAATATTTATATTTTTTATTCTAACATAGGGGTGCACAACCTTTTTGAGTGAAGAGCCACTTGCACAACAAGTTGGCTAACGAAGGGCCGCACATGTATTTAGACATGTTGATGACAAATGTAGTAATGTTTATTTAAACAATAGCACTCCATTTTTTTTATCAATAAACATATTTGTAAAAAATTAAAGGTGTTCCATTATTAGAATTCCTTCAAAAATAAAAAAGATTATACTTTTTTTTTCTTACAAAAAAAAATTGCTATTTTTATCATATGAACAATAGATTTATCAAAATAAATAAACATTGAAGAAAAGAAATGTTTTTTTGTTTTTTTTAATCATATCATGCAATACCAAAATTCATTTTAGAATTAAATTCTAATAAATAAAAAAAAACTGCAATGTCCACAGAATGAAAGTAGGAAAAAGTTTAGTCATAATTAAGTAATATAAATTCAAATTAAATATTTTAATTGAAGAAAATTTATAGGTTTTAAACAAAAGCCTAAACAAATATCTANCAAAACTGTGATAGTTCAAGATAAAATTCAATGCTTATTTTAAAATGTACTTTATTATTTTATTTTATTAATTATTATATTTTTTTGTATCGTAAACATTTTCCTTTTTTTTATCGAAAAAGATCACTTAAGCAACAAAAATTGAAATCTAAACTACAAACAGTGAGCAGTTTAAAAATTAAAGTTTTTCGTCATTTTATGAATTTCTCAAGTTTCAATAACATTGCATTTAAATTAGGGATGTAACGAGTATTTGGCCCTTCTGTGAGAAATTCAGTTGGTTGAATGATCAGTCAAATATTCGGCAGAATATTTTTTAGAAATGTATTTTTTAAAGTTTTTTTTTATTTTTGAATTTTTATAGTTATTAATTTTAAAAAAAAAATTATAATCAGACAAGTCAATTTTGTCATTTTTTCGATACTTTAAGAATCGAGAAGGATTTTTTTGACATTTTTTGCTGTTTTTATTATAATCTAGCATTTTAACAGAATGTCTCATACTATTAATTTATTATCACTCTTTCCCTGTACTATAATATAGTAACCAGTATCATAGAAAAGTGTGATATTCAGTATTAAAGTTTTGTTTCAGGAACTGAGAAAAATTACTTTTTTCTGTTTTTCTTTTTTTAGGCATTTTTATTATGAATGAGCATTTTTTTTAAAAATGAAGTGACTAATAAAATTTATATTATAGCAATTTTTTTTCTTCTAACATTATGGCAATGAGAAAAATTTAAATTGAGATTTTCAGCTTAAGATTTTCATTTAAAAAATTAAGAACGTTTTTTCTAACTTTTTATTTTCTTTAACTAAAAAAAATCCTTCTTTTAGACGTTTTTATTATAACACGGTAATTTTTAATATCATTTATGTTGACTTAATTCTTTTATCTTTGCTTTTTCTGGTAATTTGAAAACTGAGATGTTCAGCTTTAAAATTTTCTTTCAAAAATTTAGATTGATTTTTATGTTCACTGTTTCGCTTTTCGACATTTTCAAAAACGTTCTTGATTGGCCTTATTTTTTAGAGTTAATTTATGAATACGTTTTTCCAGGAAATATTATTCTGAGCATTGAAATTTTAGTTTCAGAGTTACTATGCTGCTAAAAGATTTTGTTATTGGGCCCGTGTGCCGCGCTCAGTCAATTTTTCTTCTTTTTTTTTTTTGCCGAATATTTGGTTTTTGATCAAATCACAATTCATTAGCACATTCGACCAAATAATATTCGTTGTGGGGAAAAAAAAATGAAGGAAAAATAACTAGGATTTACGATAAAACTGCACCGAAATACCGTATCAAAAAGTGATTAATTAATTTCGCGATTAACAATCACGTGCCGCAATAACATCGTAGTTAAATAACGGGATCGTCAAAATCATGTGGAAAAGTTTAGNGGGAAAAATTTCTTATATTTATGCTGAACTCAGCACGAATAAAGCGTGTCAAATGCACGATTTAAAATTTGCATGTCGTAATAGAATGAATGGAATTTTTTATAGTACATGGGAACGCATAGTAATAACTGTCGAAGAAAATTTTTTGAAAAAAAGAAAGAATTGCGAAAAAAAAGATAAAAAAATCACTTAGATTTAAGATGAAATTGTCACAAGTAAACTGCACCAAAAAGTGATTATTTAAATGGGTGATCTGAAACTTGCATCATAATAAAAATTCGACCTTTTCGAAATCGCGTGGAAAAGCGGAAATAACTGTTTTAAAAAAATCATTTATATTTGCGATAAAATCGGCTTAAACAAAGCGCGTTAAACATACATTTACTAAAGAATCTGTTGAAATTGATTGTGTTGAAACGTGATGACTTAAAAGTGCGATTAAAAATTGCCATTTTTTAAAAAAAAATTCATTGTGTTTAGAAGCTCTCACGGGCCGCACTTCAGTAGTCGAAGGGCCGCATTGGCCGCAGGTTGTGCACCCCTATTATAATATTATGGGTGATATTCTCGAATTCTGTTGGGGGGGGACACACTATTTATTTCTTTTTTTCATTTTTTTAAATTATCTTCATTAAAAAAAAATCATTAAATCCTCACCAGCAACTACCGTAAAAAGATTGACAGCTAAATCACGCGAATCGGATTCTTCAAAAAAAGTTTACTAAATGCGTGCATTCGAGATTCAGTTGTTGTAATAAATAATATCGTATTAAAAATATAGGATTTTAGCAACTNAAAAAAAAAAAAAAAAAAAAAAAAAAAACCGGACAAAATAAACTTTATGGATTATTTCCTATTAAAAACAGCCTGATGGGCAAAATTGGCTTTGGATGTTTTCTCTAAAAAAATTTTTTTGATCGTCAAAAGGTGATCACAGGCTACCCATTGGCAAAATATATGTTGTCAAAAGGTATTCCGGTCTACGTTCTTTGGCTTTTTCAGCCTCAGTAAGATAATCCTTGGCATTGTTTTTTTTCTTGCTTCAACTCTAACCTTTGGGACCGTGGCAATCAGTTTGGACCCTCTTTATGTGTGATATTCACCTGAATTAGTATTAAAAACGATCCAGTTTGAACTGCTGGTTAGAATTTCTGATTCTTAATTAAAACAATGAAAATAAAAATATTGTTAAAATTATGAAATTCTGTTTTGTTCACTACTCAAATATTTGTGGGATCTCTCTGGTCCCATATCTCAAAAATAAAGTCACCAACTTAATGCATAACAAAATTAAAAGTGAGAAAAAGAGTTATGAAAAAATTATCAAACAGCAACAGTCGCCATAGCAACGCATGCAATGACAACGCATGTGCATTGTTTACTGTTACTCTTGAACACAGTTAAAAAGTATGATGACGTCTAAATAAGGTGCGCACATCATCAAACCCAAAACAACACCTTTTTGGCCGATGGGTAATAGAATGGAAATTTATGTAGAAGGAACCAAATTTTTTACTTAATTTTTCTTTATTTACCATTATTCTCAAATGAGAATAGAGAGATCACAAGCATTTTTTCCCCCACTCAGATGCACGAGAAAGGCATCATTTGAATATTGTTTTGAAGAAAAGATAAAATCTTTCGAAAATTTCTGCAGGAAAGAAAATCAAAATTTTTAACTTTACAAAGGAAAGATGTTTCTGCAAGAACTCTGTACTGTTCTACGTTAATTTCGCTGGATCGCCACGATTCTGCCACATGGGAAATATGTAATGCCTATTGTGGCATTACATGTATATTGTTTTTTCTTTCTTTATGAAATTTGTACTGGCTAACTTGATATTTTTATTTTCTAGGTATTCAAGCCTAATAGTTGGCTATGTGCTCTATTTGCCAGCATGTTAAGTGGCGTTGCAGTTGTTGTGTGCATGACGCCACTGGACGTTGTGTCCACTCGTATGTACAATCAAGGAGTGGACAGTAAAGGTAAAGGCCTTATTTATTCAGGGTTGTTTGATTGCATTCAGAAGATAATGGCTAAAGAAGGAGTTTTTGGATTTTACAAAGGCGCTACAGCAAGTTTGTTACGAACGGGTCCTCATACCGTACTTTCTCTTGTATTTTGGAGTGAATTTCAAAAGTTTTATCACGCTCCTTCTATAGCAACGAATGTTGACTAACAGAAAAATCAAGAAATTAATGTAGTTATAAAGATAAAATATATTTCAGAAAATCAATTAATTAATCTAGATTTGAAGATTAAATATATTTCAGAAAATCTATAAACTAACCTAGATACATGGATATATATTTCAGAAACTCAGATCTGAAAATATAGTGCCAAACACCCGCTCTCTAAATATTATTATTATTGGTTAAATAATTTAAATTGATTCTTAATTTTCCTTCACCGAGACTAAGATCTGAAAATTTAGTGCCAAACACTGGCTTCTGTAATATTATTATTGATTAAATTATTTAATTTGGTTCATAATTTTCCTTCACTGAAACTAAGATCTAAAAATGTGTTGTTGTTGTTGTTGCTTATGCCCACTTGACCAACAGAAGCATTAAATCAAGTCCATGAACTCATCCAAAAAGCTCCCAAAGCCATGTACTATTGCAGCAGGGTTGGAGACTAGGTGGCTCTTCTGGCAGCCAATGCATGATAGGATGTGGGCAGGAGCAGACTGGTTCACATGGCACTTAGGGCAGGGTGGATAGACTTTTAAGGTCCGCAATGTGACGTTGGGATCGAGTGTGTCCGCTTCTAAATCTGGCAAGCGCCGTTTGGACATGCCTATTGCTTGCCCTGATCAGAGCAAGACCAGGCCGACCACCCCCATACCAATCATGCACAGGATAAATACAGGAAATATAGTGCCAAACATTGGCTTCTAAAATATTATTATTGATTAAATTATTTAAATTGATTAATAATTTTCCTACACCGAAACTAAGATCTGAAAATATAGTGCCAAACACCATCTCCTAAATTTTAGTAAAAACTCCACTCAAATATTGATTACAAGTTTTTTTTGTATTTTAGGAACCTCCTTTCTTTAATTTCTAATACAGTAGATTCTCAGTTGTTCGAGTTTCCCATAAATTTCAAGTCCCGCAGTGGACTGATCATTAAGTCACGGTTCCCAGCAGATCACCGAAGTCAAGCATCACTGGCTACGGTCAGTGTGCGGGTGGGTGACCACTTGGATCAGTCTGCGTAGGGACCGAGGGTGTGCGGTATTGGTCCTCGTTAAACTGTTCTACCGTAAAGTGCTCGACTTCGCGCTCAGGTCGTCGGGCTACCGAAGCGGGGGTGCCATCTCCTCCGCAGAGGATCAAAATTGTGATGGTATGTCTTCGGATCATCCTCCGGGATGTTTCCCAGACCGTCGCCAATAGCCCATTGTGTAGCTCTAGTGCGACGTAAATTAACAACAACCCATAAATTTCAACTAGTAAAAAAAAAGTCAGTCTTGCTCCCAAATAATAACCAATGCACGCACAATACATGGAATGATTTTACGACAACTAATATGGCTGAATGTTTAAAAACAATATTGTGTGTTTAATACTGAAACTTGTGAATAGTGTGTTTCAACAAAAAATATTAGACAATTATTTTAAAGTACTGTTTCCCTTAACAATTTGTTTGAAGAAAAAAAAATGCAAAAAATTAAATCGTTATTTTATTTTAATAAATACTAGGAGCTAAAACAAAACGTAATACACAAGTTTTTAGTTGAAATTTCAAATTTTTTAATGCGCAAAAACATTTAATTTACTTTTCCGAGTAGTCTCGGGCAAATGAAAAAAAGTTGAATATTAGTCTTTGTATGATAGTTTTTGTGAAACCTCTCACTCTATCTTTGCGAGACATTTCATAAATTTGGTTTGTTATGTAAGTCCGCTTAATGATGACAAAGGATTTTGCAGGTATTTATTTCGTCATCTCAGGATTAATTATGCTTAAAAAATAAAATATGAAAATATACACAATCTACATGAAATTTAAATTCCGAAGCTCTACTGCTCCCTTCTAGTTCATACTCTCCCTTAGTCCAGCTAATTCTTCGTTCAAGCTAATACTAAAAATAAATCCTTTTTCTCACTAGAAAAAGTCCTTCGCTCCACCCCCAATGTAGGATACTTCCTGTGTCCCTCAAGTCAGGGGTCAATAGAATGCATGGGAGAGGATCTTTAAAACGATAAACACCACAAAGGGATCCAAACCCCCCCCCAGAGAAACGCCATTTTTTATGCAAATTCATCAACCCTCGTATATACAATCGCACAATCCAACAGCAAAACGCCCCAAACTAAATTTTGCAAACTTCCATTCACAATAGGAAGTTAGCAAAATTTTTATTATTTTTATTATTATTTGCTTCTGGCCAAGTAAAAACGTAATAAATAAACCGAAACGTACTGACAAATTCTGCTACGCCTGAGTTTTCTCGGGATAATCAGGTAAGCAGTACTGTAATGAATATTATAACTTGGCTTAATGTACCCTCTAATATAAGTGAATTTTCTTTAACTATAATGTATTTTTTAATGATGCATTAAAATTTAAAAATTGTTTTGTTTACATTTATTTAAATATTTATTGCATTTTAAGTTTTTGATAACTCGAGTTTTCAAAAGTTCCAGGTTGGCTCGGTGCTTTCCACCTTGAATTACCGAGACTCTACTGTAATTGCTTTTCAGCTATGTTCTTTTTTTCTTTTTTTTTTTTTTACATTTTTTTTCTTTAAAAATTAAATGTTTCCCTTTTTAAACTGAACCCATTCCATTACTATAGCTGCTAACTGTACTGGATTCTCCTGTAGATTACTGGATTTTGCCAGTTTCTCCTGGTTTAATAAAAATTCTCCTGGTTTTTTGTACATTTTAGAAAATTCCATAAAATTGCATAAGTTTTCAACAACAACAAAAAAATCTCTATTGCAATAGAGTTTTTGCACAGACAAGCACAAGGGCCCCCATCAGGGCCCCCATTTTGCACAAGGGCCCCCATCAGGGGGGAAGGTGGGCGCACGATGTGCCCACTTAAAGCTTGGGGGGGGGGAATTTTTACTCTAAATAAAACGAATAGTTTGGGGGGGAAGGAATTTATTTGTCCAAGAATGCGTCCAAGAGCTTGGGGGGGGGATGGGGGCCACTGGCTTGAATATTTAAATAAGTATTACTGATACATAATGAAGCAAGCCTCATTTATAGAAATCAGTTTAAGACCTTTTTTTGTTCTAAAATGTTCAGTTTATTTTTATTCTGAACTCCCATTTTAAATTAATCTTTTTAACTGTCTTTGATAAATTAAATGCTATTTGAAATTATGAGTATAACATTTCAAATATATTTAATGTCCATCATAACTGGAAAATATTGCAGTTTTCTATTTTGACGACTATAAGAATCCCTAAAATTCCCTATGTATCAAATTTTAAGCATAATATGCAACAATTGTCATGAAATTTGAAGTGTTATTTTGAAAGCAACTCGGAAGCAGTGGCGTAGGTAACAGGGGGGCAAGAGAGGACATAAATCCCTGGGCACATCTTTAGAGGGGTGCCAAATTATTGAAAAATGAATTCTCAAAAAAAAATATTGTTCTATTTTAAATATTCCCAGTTAGTCTGACGGAAAATTTAATAATTTATTGTGGTGTATTGTTGTTTCTACATAATCTAAATTCTAAAACTTATTCCGAGTTAATTATTGTTGTTCTTTCGTAATCTAAATTCTAAAACTTATTCCCAGTTAGTCTGTCTGAAATTTTAATAATTTATTGTGGTGTATTGTTGTTTTTACATAATCTAAATTCTAAAACTTAAAATGTTTTTGAAAAGCCCCCTTAAAGTAGAGCAGGGTCGCCGAAATGGGAGGTCGCTGTGAGCTCCCAAAAACTTTTAGTATTTAGCAAATTTTGTCTGGCCATTTGTCATCTTCACGAAATTTCATTTTTTATTTTAAAGAAAATATAAATAAAATTAGTCAATATTATACCTTTTTAGCCGGGGTAGCCTAGTTGGTAGAGCACTAGGTCCAAGTCTAAGAGGTGGGTTCGATACCCGCTGGCCGAAAACTCCTCATGTAGTAAATGGTGACTAATGCATGTTAAATCTGTCGAGTCACCAAGTCCTCCATGTTACCATGACAAATCAGATCTCTGGGGGTACTGATCCAGGAGCTTCTTTGTCTTCTGGATTGATTCAAAATTACGTGGCTAGAGTGTTGAACATCAGTAGTCGTAAACCCAAAAACCGACGGATATAAAAAAAAAATTATTGCTCCTTTATTTTAAAAAGCAATGAAAAAACGAATCATACACAAGTATCATTTCAGGCATCTTTATTTTAATTAGGTAGCTCAATTCCCAGAATATTCTATTTAGTACTTGACAAGACTTGCTAATCACCAAATTATTTGGTTTGTGGGTTGCTTAAATTTCCTCAGCACCACATAAATGATTATTAGTTTATATCTGTTTAAATTAATTTAATATAGTCAAACCACGCTAGCCTTCAAGGGTTCACTATATCCGTTAATTTTAACTAATGGTTCCTAACTTTTTGTTATAGATTATTTAAATAAATGACCCATAAAAAGAAATACAAAAATGACAAACAAAAAATGTGTTAACTTGCTTTTTTGTTTTATGACTCTTAGTAAAAAATTAGTAATCTTTATCTGATGCAGGGAAAAATGTGTCCATACATTTGCCTGGGTTGGTCTTTGTTTAGGTATGGGAAAGTGAGATAAAAGAGGCAAACAAGAAAAAATGCTTATAGCTACATTCCACTCTATAGATGGTTTTAAAAATCAGTCGAAGACAGAAGAAAGCTCCTCCTTTTTTTAGTTCACTATATGCACAGAAAATGTGTATAGCAAAGCACAGGCCCGAACATTTCGTTCTATAGCGGGGTTTGACTGTTGAGCAACAACATTTCATTCCAAGTCACCATTCTTTAAGTAAAATGAAGATTTTGTTATTTAGAAAGAAGGTATCTCATTTAAGCTGTTGTTGACTCAATTCTTTAATTTTCCAGATTTTAGTCCAATATTTTGCCGGTGAACTCTGTCTAAAATAATCTTTTTTAATCAAAACTCCACAAATTGCTAATTAAAGCGGGACTTTTTAGGAAAGAAAGTACAATAAGGGCATATCAGCAATTTCTGGAGAGCCTGAAAATTTTTAAAACTTGTGATCTGGTTTCTTGTAATTTTCAGTGCGTATTAACCCAAATTAACTCAGGATAATCAAGGAAACAGAATCTCAAATATGATTTTTTCATTTATTCCATCATCAAACCATTTTAATTTTCGACCATTGAATAGTTTTAATGTTGTGATATTTAACCGTCAGAAATCATGTGAAAACTGAATCTCATTTTTAAGAGTTTTCTTCTTAATAATATATATAATTCTCCTTAATATATCTAAATTACCAACTAAGGAAAGTGTTTTTATTGTTGCATTTATTGTTATTTTTTGTATTATTTCATGCGTGTGATCTTACTTGGCTATTTTATTAATAGAAGTGCTTTGTTTTCAGAGGATTAACAACCAAATTTATATTAATAAATATTAAATAATTTTAATGCATAGATATTTTTTATCATTAAAATACATATAATCCCTAAAATTAGTTAAAAGTCATAANAGATTTGAATTTATGTTTGGACAACCAAATTTATATTAATAAATATTAAATAATTTTAATGCATAGATATTTTTTATCATTAAAATACATATAATCCCTAAAATTAGTTAAAAGTCCCCTCTTTCAAAATAAATGAATAAAAATGTGCTGCAGCAGCACTTCTAAATTAGCAAAAGTTAACTTTTGGTAGCTTCAATGTGAAATACTTTTCTTTATTTCCTACTTAAAAAAATAAAAATTTCTAGCCTCCTTAAAGAAATAAAAATTTCTAGCCAATATTTCTCTACTTACTTACAATATTCTGATCGTAAAGACACCGAAGTCGAGCATCACTGGCTGCGGTTAGTAAGCTGGTGGGTGACTACTTGGATCAGCCTGCGTAGTGACCGAGGGTGCGCAGTACGGGTCCTCTTTAAACTGTTCTAAAGTAAAGTTCTCGACTTCGTTCGCAGGTTGTCTGACTTCCGAAACAGGGGAGCCATCCCCTCTGCATAGGATTAAAATTGCGATGGGGGTGTCTTCGTATCATCCCTAGGGATGTTTCCCAGACCGTCGCCAATAGCCCATTGTACATCTCTAGTGCGACGTAAATAAAGTACCTACAATATTCCTAAAGAAGAAGAGATGTGGTCAAAAATGCTGGAATGATGCTAATAGTATTAATATATTAAATCTGCTTCAAAATAAGCTGCAAAATAATAATAAATTTCTTTTAAAGCTTTGTAGTAAATCTTTCTTTATTGTTTTTTTTTTTTTTTTTTTTTTTTTTTTTTTTTTTTTTTTTTTTTNTTTTTTTTTTTTTTTTTGTTAAATATATGTAATAAACCATATTAAGAGATTTCGCTGCTTTTTATTTTGTGAAACTAAAGTTATTATGCAATAAAATAATTTCAGCACTGAAGTTAAAATACGTTAGTATAGGATTTCTTTATTTACATTCAATGATTAATTTATAACGAAATTTTGTTCCTACTTATGGCATTGAAAAAAAAATTTTTTTTTAAAAATTCATGTATTTTTTTTATAAAATATTTTTTATGAATTATTATTTTTTTAATATGTTAAATAACTTAGTGAATGTTCTAACACAAATGTGATCTAGATAGACTAGATACAGATTATTACTTTTATTGTACATTCAGATAATGTATTCAAGAATTGATTATGTTTTCATGAGGAATAAAATTTATTTTGGTTCTTACTTATGCCAATGAAAAAAATAAAAACTCATTTTTAATAATGTATGTTTTTATAAAATATTTTTTGATGAAATATTATTTTAATATGTTGAATAACTTCCAATACAAATGCAAACTAGATAGATCATATACAGATTACTGCATGCAAGAATTGATATTTATTTTGGATAATGTCTCATGAATAGTTTTAGTTATGTATGCTGCACTATATCTACCAATAAGTAATTGGAGTTATGATCTGGTATGGATTGAATTATCTATTTTTGTGCCTTCTACGTTGTTGCAGTGGACTGACTGATCGTTACGCAGATCACAGAAGTCAAGCAAGGAGGCAAATTTCTCCCAATACTTGATCCACGAGTTCTTCTGGATTGGGTTCAAAATGACAAATAGTAGTCACAAACCCAAAAATTTGGGTCCACTGTTCATTGACGGTTGTAAAATATAAATAGAATAAAACACGTTTCATCAGATAACTCCTCAAAGGGTGCAAATAATGTCTTCTGCAGTAATGGAAAGCCTGTTTCTCTTTACCAACAAATGAATACATTTTGTTTATAGTAGGTGTACAAATACTTATTGGTTGACAGTGTTTTGTTTTAATTTAGCTATTAAGTTTAAAATAGATTTTATGCAGATTTATACTGAATGAAAAACTTAACAATGTTATTTAAGCATGAGAATAAAAAATATTTTTGAAAAATACTTATTTTCGTTAATCTGTGTTTCTGTAAAATACTGTTAGAAATTTGTATACACTGGTGTAAAAGAATTGATAGAATTTACAGACTAGATCGATTATTGCTAGAACTACTGGACCGTTTTTAATGAAATTTGATACAATACAAAACAAATAACCATTCAACACTCGTGCGTAACACGCGTTGGAGTCGGAAGGTATGAGATTGCCACAGAACAATTCAGGCCAATTGCTACAGGAAAAGATAATGTATTTTTTTGTTTATTCTGCAGCCGCTGTTTCATACCTTCCGACTCCAACGAGTGTTACTCACGATCATGCGCATTGGTGGTTATTTGTTTTATATTGTATCAAATTTCATTTTAATCTGTCCAGTAGTTCTAGAGATAATCGTCTGCAAATTGTCTTAATATCTTAAACCCATTGTAGTTTGGTAATTATTCTTCTGTCATGACAAAAGAATAATCTGTCCATCATGAAAGAAGTCTGAGGCTCTCAAACGGACACCAGATTTGCAAGAAAGTCGTGTAATTCTAACGTTATTTAGAGAGAAAATAACGCCTATATTTCTTATGGAGGTTCGTTTTGGCGGCAGCCTTGTCGATGAATTTGGCGACGAAATGATGGTTTTGTAAACTTCGAGTTTCAAAGCGACAGCATCAATATTTACGGAGTTATGCGAAAATCGTGTCGAAAGTTCCAGAGTTTCTTCGCCAAGTCTTGCTTTATTCAAAAAAGGTTTTTAGTACAAACATTTTCGTGACGATAAACAGAAAATTCCGAACACAAGGTTGCCATGCTTTCTGGGATGGAAATACAAATACGAGGGTTGCTATTTATATTTCTGGCCTAATAATGAAAAAACAAATATGTAGGATCGAAATTGGTTTTATTGTTTTTCAAAGTATTCTCCATGATGCAGTGGCGTACGCAGAATTTTTTCAAGGGGGGTGTTCATAATTTTCTGAAACTACTAAAAGAAATTCGAGTCTGTATNAACCTTCGCACCCATAGCCGCACACTTTACTTGCGACTCCTCGTATAACTTCCATGATGGAAAATGCTACTTTAATACTATGCTGGTTAATCATCAAGAGATCAATGGTTAATCATCAGCCGAATCATGGCGAAAATCAATTCTTATCGCCAACGGTTTAAGTCGCCACATACAGATTCTAGTCGCCACCAATATTAGTCTCCCCTTAAAATCAATTCTAGTCGCCATATACGGATTCTAGTCGCCACAAAACTGATTTTAGTCACTTCTAAATCTATTCTAGTCGCCACAAAATCAATTCTTGTCGCCACTATACGGATTCTAGTCGTCACAAAATCAATTTTAGTCGCCAGTTTGGTCCAAAATCAATTCTTATAGCCAACGGTTTTAGTCCCCACATAAAGATGCTAGTCGCCACCAATTCTAGTCGCCACTATACAGATCCTAGTCGCCACAAAATCAATTCCAGTCGTCAACGGTTTTAAACGCCACAAACAGACTCTAGTCGCCACAAGATCAATTTTAGTTGCCGCGAATTCTAGTCGCCACTCTACAGATTCTAGTCGCTACTATGCAGATTCTATTCTCGCCACTATATAGATTCTAGTCGCCACTATGCAGATTTTAATCGTCACAAAATCATTTTTAATCGCAATGGATTCTAGTCGCCACTATGCAGATTTTAGTCGTCGCAAAATCATTTTTAATCGCAATGGATTCTAGTCGCCACTATACAGATTCTAGACGTCAGAAAATCAATTTTTGTCGCCACTATACAGATTCAAGTCGCCACAAAACCGATACTAATTGCCGAAGATTCTAGTCGCCACAAAATTAATTCTAGTTGCTACTATACAGATTCTAGTTGCCCGCAATTCTACTCGCCATGAATTCTCGTTGCCACCATATGGATTCTAGTCGCCACAAAATCAATTTTAGTCGCCACTCTACAGATTTTAGTCGCCACAAAATCAATTCCAGTCGCCATCAATTCTAGTCTCCATTCTACAGATTCTAGTCGCCACATAAAGATGCTAGTCGCCACTATGCAGATTCTAGTCGTCACCAATAACAAATGAAGCAAATATCAAGAAAAAAATATTTTTTATTTATATTTTGTAGTATTAATATTTTAATAAAAAATGAAGCAAAATATCAAGAAAAAAATATTTTATATTTATAGATAGTAATATTAATATTTTCTATTGTGGCGACATCTATTGAATAACAAATGAAGAAAAATATTTATTATTTATATTTTGTAATATAAATATTTTTTTATTGTGGCGACATCTACTGAATAACAAATGAAGCAAAATATCAAGAAAAAGTATTTATTATTTATATGTTGTAATATTAATATTTTTCATTGTGGCGACATCTATCGAATAACAAAGGAAGCAAAATATCAACAAAAAAATATTTATTATTTATATTTTGTTTAGAAATAACTCCATCTTTTTATTGACTTTAATGCAGCATACGACAGTATCAAGTGAAATAAGTTGTATGAAGCAATTTGGTATTTTCCTGAAGCTTATTAACTTGACAAAGGCAACACTCAGAAGAGTCAAGTTGGAAAACGAACTCTCCGAAACGATTTCTACACTGATAGAGGTCTGAGGCAGGGAGATGCACTTGCCTGCCTTCTATTTAATATCGCACTTGAAAAAGTAATCAGAGGATCTGGAATCAATGTAAGAGGCACTATTTTTCAAAGATCTACACAAATTCTTGTTTATGCAGATGATCTTGATATAGTGGGAAGATCTAAACCAGTGGTTCCTGAAATCTCGCAGACCCCTTGCCATGCTTTTCCATTTTGGATAGACCCCTTGTTTTCTTGATATTGATTTTTTTTGTAAATTCATCTACTTCAAATACATTTTTGATAGCTTGTATAGTGCTACTCACTGCGAAAGATTTAAATTTCTAACTGTAGTGAAGTGTATTGTGAAAAGAAAAACACATGTTAATTTTATACATTTATTAATTAAATTCAAACTAATTTAATTAATATGTAAATGGAATAAAATAATTCCACTAAAAACCCGCACTCCGCTACTAATATTATAATTGCGGCAACAAGTTTGTATACAAAACCATAGTAGTGTATTGTCGGTCTGTTTATTACGTTTTCAAGTAAAAACTATGCAACTAATCTCCGTGTTTTTGTGCACAGATAAAGTTGGAAGTACAGCTAGCTGAAGAGTTGACACAGGTTAATCTACAATTTACCGCGGAAAAAATACTTTTCTGTTACAAAACCTTACACGCGGAGTAAATAAAAACGCACGCAGGCAGAGCTGCAGGCAACTGCTAGTTTATAATAATTCAGTTTCATATATCAAAAAATAATCCTAATAACTTAAATTTTTTACTTCATAGCTACTTTTATTTTTATAAATTTATAGAATGTTGATACAGGGTGCGTAACCAAATTTTTCAACAAAAAATAAGCTCCTTTTATGCGCCTTATACATTAACAAAATGCAAAATAATTTTCGAAGACTTTACATGATCATGACAATATAACTAGTCTCTGACGAGGAACTCTTTTTTTTTTTTAATCATATTATTCACCATAAAAAGATCGAGAGATTTTTCGGTTCGATTTCAGAGGGTGAAAAATAAAGCTTGAAATTGAGAATGGCTTGGAAAAGGCAGCAGAGTTGCACACGAGAGTCTAAAAATCTCACCGAACCCAGCTCAGTATATGCTCATGGTACGCCGGAATGCATTGTGCTGGAATGAATTGTGAAAATGTGGAATAGAACAATGCGAAAACACTTTAGCATAATACGTGGTGAAAATCTCATTTTAAAAAAGTAAAAATTGAGCAATTTTTAAAAACATCCAATAAAAAAGCACCTTAAAGGGCTTTTAAAAAACGAAAAGCATAAATAAGCCCTTTTTAAAAATGCTAAGCACCATGAGATATGTCTTTTTATTATAATGTAAGTAAATAGGTAATATGTTGATTATTCCATTCATGAAATGCCAAAATTAAAATCCTGCTCATATGAGATCCACTATCGTTGACCCTTATTTTCATTTCATTGACCCCCAATTTTTCTCTCACTTGACATGGATCCTTTGCAAGTCGACCACTTTGGGAATCACTGCTTAACACGATCAACCGTCCATCGATTCGAGTACATTCTATAATGATTAATAGAGGTTNAAAGCGTCGGAACTAAAAAATTTTTTTTTTCTCAAAACCTGTTGAAGTGAAACAATAACTGATGCTAGAGAGTCTTTATATCATCATTATCTATCTATAGAAAAAATTTTAAATTATTTGGATGAAATTTCAGACACAAGGGACAATTTTTGTATTTTTTAAAATTTTCATATTTTATTAAATTTTTAAAAAAATTTTGACCAAAATTGTTTTTACTTGGCCTATTTCCTAAAATATGCTAAAAAATAAATAAATTATGTTCAGAATAGTAAAATTAAATTAAAAAACAAGTTTTCATAAATTTTCATTTGAAAGGTCCCATGTCCCCTTAAAAACAATTAGAAATATTAATGGCTTAATTTTACAACTTAAAATTGTTAAAGTTTCTAGAAAAGCAATCTAAGACAAGAATCTTCATTTTTTTTCTATATTTACCAATCAAAACTCTGATAAAATGTAATAATACTATTTACGAATATTATGAATAAAGCAATAAATCTTGATTTAAAAAAAACCCTTCTAAGTGAAGGTTTTTTTTTTAAATTTAAAAACAAATATTTTCTAACTTAAAATTGTTAGAGTTTTTAGATACCTAATATAAACTAGTCTCTAAATAAAAACCATAGTTTTCTTTATTCAAGTTCCCAATTTCTCAGATAGTCTATAAAGAATAAGCTACTATTTAATTCAGGAAAAAAAATCTTGATTTTAATCTTTCTCTCTCGTTTTTCTTCCTTTTTGTCATTTTATTGAGCTACATAACAGAAGCTCCCCCAACATACATAAATAAAAAACTAAGCATCTCAAATAAACATACCTCTTCTCATTTTTTATAACTAACCAATTTTCGTGACTAAATGCTATCTTAAACAAAATTGTTTATTTAAAATAGAGCTGTGCAGTAATAAAAATTATTCCTTTCTACCATTTAAAGTTCTTAATTTATAAACATGAAATCAATAAATTCAAAAAAATTTTCAAAAACTTTACACAATCATGATAAAATAACTAGATTTTGATAAATATTGGAAAGAAAATTGTGAAAATCATGCATATTTTGTAATTTAAAACGGCACGGAAAAAATACCTTTTTAAAAGATAGAAAAATAAGCACCTTTTACAAACCCCGAATAAAAAAGGCACCTTTATAAAACGTAAATCAAAAATAAGCACTTTTTAAAAACGCTACGCACAATACATGAGGAAATATTATGATTAAATCAGCAAAGCTTTTAAGAGCTTTTTTAGGCAGGAAAGTGGACAAAAAATAAAAAAGCTGAACTGACCAAGAGGAGGACTGAATCGATAAGATATATAAAACCACAACTTCAAACTCTCCCAGAAGATTTTCATCTTCTGGGTAAAAGCATTTAGACATTGAAATTAAAATTTTTCTTAAACAAATATATTTCAAAACTACTATTATTGTTCCTAATAGTAAAATTATGTCTGCAAGCTCGCTTGAAGAGCATTTTTCTCTGTAAGCAAATAGTGATAGCTGTGGTGATGATTGTTATTTTTCCCTATTTTTTTTATTTATATTGTGACTCATCGTTCTGCCAACACGATGAATTCGAATGAGATTGAGAATCGAAGCGTTGTTGAATCTCTTAGAACAGTGTGTATGGGCAAACCCTGTTTACAATCATTCCAGCTGTTTAATGTTTTTAACCGCTATTTAAATTATAGAAAATGCAGCCTACTAATTGCGAATTTACACAGTACTAAATGTAAAACATTAATTACCGAAACATCGTGATGCATCAAAATTTCGCGATGTTAGCGTGACTATACATCATGATGCTAAAATCTTAACATCTTAGTAAGTTCTGCCCTTTTCTTCCTTACAGTTGTTTTTTCTCTAGCAGCTCTCTATTGCAGTGGGAAAAGTTGGTTCTGAGGTGCATATTTAAGGAAAAATTGAATCCCCAAAAAATTTCGTGCCTCAAACATTATCGGGAATTTTAAAAATTGATAGAAAAAGTGGACTTACCCAAGTCAAAACTTTTTATGGTTTTTTACTGATGGTCCAACATAATGCCTTGAAATTAAATGTTGGAACGTCGATGAACAACCATCATCCCAATTGAATAAGTTAGGATGGTCCAACATAAAAACACCAAATTGGTACATTCCAGGGAACCAACAAGAATTCCCATTCCCAGTGGCAGAATTTTTTCGGGCTTTCTGAAACCCTAGCACTAATGTATTGCTTTAAAATATTCTTAATTATAACAATTACTAATTTATTTGTGTCTACAGAAGAAAGTATAGAATAAAAATTTCTAAAAATTTTTAATTGCAAAAGTAATATTTTTTTAATTTTAATACTATATGCGATATTCTTAGATTTTGTAGGTGGAAGAATGCATTCATTATTTTGTAAATCATTACACAAATTAAAATTCGTAAATAAATTAAATGATAGTAAATTAAGATTGGTATATAAATTAAAAACCATAAAATCCGTGCAGTAACTCCCAAAATAAAGATCACAAATCACGTGAATAGGACTCTTTAAAAAAGAGATACTCAAATAAATGTATATGTCAAATATGGAGTTTTATATAAAGGGGAAAAAAACTGAAAGAAAGAAAATCCTTTCCAGAGCAAACAATCTTTTAAATTTTTGCGATTTCTGAATTTTTTTATTTTGTATTATTTTGAAATTCTAGCTGAAGTCAGTCATTACAGATTTATTTTTAAAATCTCAAATGAGAATAGAAAAATCATGATTATTTCTTTCCTCTCTGATGGGCAAGAAAGAAATCTTTGAAAAAAAAAAAAACTTTTCAAGAAATTATGCAGAAAGGAAAACCAAAATTTTTTCCTTTCCAAATGAAAATTCTTTCTGCAAAAACTCTGTAAAGTTCTACGACAATGTTGCCACAATTCTGCCACTGGGTTCCCATTAAACCATCAAGGAAATGTATAGTTGGAACCGTTCTGAACCATCACGGATTGTCGGTTCACGAGAATCTAACTTCTTTTGATGGTTAACCATCATTATATTAAAATAGTATTTTCCATCATGGAAGTTTGTTGGCATATCAAAAAACCATGAAACTTAATGTAAAATGTTGCGCATGAATCACACCGAAGCCATCAAAATGTTTCGATGGGACCATCAAGAATTTTGACTTGGGCAGGCCTTTTCAAGAAAGTCTTTC
Organism: Parasteatoda tepidariorum; assembly: GCF_043381705.1. Classification (NCBI taxonomy): domain Eukaryota; kingdom Metazoa; phylum Arthropoda; class Arachnida; order Araneae; family Theridiidae; genus Parasteatoda; species Parasteatoda tepidariorum. The sequence continues at coordinate 7,369,027 of NC_092211.1, forward strand.
ATCCCTGTTTTTTGTCCCCAGGAGCTGGATCTGTATCAACCAGCCATCACTAGTATTAGAAATTGGGTCACCTACATTTCTCCCAACTTATCAATATGAAAAAAACTTTATTTAATAAGGATAAGACCTTACCATTCCTTTGATGACTTTACCAAATACCACGTGGCGTCCATCGAGCCAAGAAGTCTTTTTCGTTGTGATAAAAAATTGAGAACCATTTGTGTCTTTTCCAGCATTAGCCATGGATAGCCAACCAGAACCATAATGTTTCAGTTTGAAGTTTTCATCTTCAAATCTATCCCCATAGATACTACGGCCTATGTTAAACAAAGTTCTTTTTTTAAAGGTAAAATAAATATATACATGTTATATGTCTCCAGGAATGAGATTGACCAAAAGACAAAAAATACGAGTAAATCATATGGTTTAATAGTTAACATTAGACAATTTAAGATAATAGCTATATGTTGATATTGTCGAGAATTCACGCTATAGGCGCATGTTGTTTTAGTGCACCAGCAGGACAGTTGATATTAAGATCTTGCTAAACTCAGCAGCAAATTGAGCATCTATAAAAAATGATTGAAGCTTAATTGTGTTTTCCCTCTTGTTTTGTTATTAAAAGAGATTGTCTAAAAACATGTCTTTTGTGCAATAAAAATCTTGATATTTATTACTGTATTCCTCTGGCAGTCCTGGAAGAGATCGGGGTATTTTATTGAACAGTTTTCTTCAGTATTGCTTTAAATATTGATAGATATAAAATACTAATTTCTTAATATGTGAATAAAAAGAGAAATCATGTATAAAGCAGTTAAATACTACAATTCTAAAATAAAGTTCCATAAGAAAATGGAAACAGATAGAAAATTTTAAAGAAGAAAACATAAAAATGACAAACGAAGCAGACGTCATGAGGGGTAACTGGAAGTCATAAAAACATTAAACTTTTTCTATCGAGAGACCACAACAACTGTCTTAAAATTGCTCTCTCTGTTCCCAAAAGGTTTTGTAAAAAGTCCAGGAAGAGAGTATCTACCACTACAAAAATACAATTCCAATTCACTAGTATATAAGGCATGTTAACACGGTTCTATGGCTACCTTTTCATAGATGAAGGTTGACATTGTCGATATCTACTCTCCCCACATTGGTGACCTGGACATGATGTGAACCTTGACAGAAACTCCCACTTCGAAATGAACATGCCTATCTTAACAGTAACAAAAACTTCGATTTGAACAGCCCTACTTTGATGGATGGTCCAAATTGAACAGTTGAATTGTGACTACGACATTATTCACCTCCTCACGCCGTTGCTACTCAATCTCGCTCACATACAAAATAATCACTCAACTGCCAAAGGAAACGCAGGAGCAGCCACCAACCTAATACAGCTTTCATGATCAGCATTAAAAAAATTACGGTGACCTAAGCTCTCCCGGCTTCTCACAAAAACAGCAATGAATCAACTAGTGAAATCCGTTCATCGAATTCTATCACAGGTATATTTCGGGTGGGGGAGTACTATAGTGTATCTACCACTTCTTTCAATGGATAAAACAGCCTATATACATTTTTACAACACGAAAAAGTGGTGCAATCTTCAAAATTAACAACGAAAAAAATTAAGCAAACAAATTATTTTAGGTACCTTGGAGTTGTAATGGATAAAAAATTGAATTGGGGTCCTCATGTCAATATCCTTAAAGAAGAAGCAAATACTCTTCTCAATTCTCTTTACAAAATCAATAATAAATCTTGGGGATTAAATCAAAAAGCAAGAAAACTCATTTATAACACAGTAATAGTCCCTTCTCTAGCACACGGTTACAATATTTGGGCAAAAAACATTTCACCTCGGATATCTAGAACCTTAATTTCGATTCAACGCAAATTCCTTTTGAATATGACCAGGCTTACCACTCTACCCCCACCGCAGCTCCTCATGTTTTAACAAATATTACCCCTCTTTCAGACCAGATTATGCTCTTGTCATGCTCAACAGCATTAACTCAAAAAAAAAAAAANAAATATTTCAATCTTCAATCATTAAGTTATAATCAACAGGACTATGAAAATAAATTAAAAGTGCCAATTTATCACCCATCATATTATATTAAAAACAAAATTTCTAACTGAACAAGGTAACTACGACTTAAGAAAAGATACTAACTTCTTCACAGACGTTTCCAAAACTAAAACAGACACTGCATTCGCATTTCTTAAAAACGCTCATACACAAACTTTCACATTGGATATTAACAATTCTATTTTTCAGGCCGAACAATTGGCAATATTAGAATGTGTAAAACACATCAAAAATAACTTAAACTTTAATAGACAAATAAAATACATAATCTGGTCAGATTCTAAAGCCTCAATAACATCAATTAAAGACGCAGGATCAACCAACCTCATAACCAAAGACATTCAACATGCACTAATGGACACCGCCATTCAAATCTCTTGGACTAATGCGAACAATTAGAGAAGGTAATGAGAGAGCGGACGAATTGGCCAAAAAAGCAACACAAAACATTACAAATTATTCCTTTCCTCTCCCTGTTTCACACCTAAAACAATCTCTTAAAAAATCTTTATCAAGTAATTGGCAAAACCAATGGAATAATTCCGATAGAGGAAGACGTCTGTTTAACACCATCAATAATGTTAACTTCTTCAAACCAATTCCAATTAAACAAGTCATCTGGTTCCTAACAGGTTGCGGACCATTTCCTTCTTTCTTTCCTTATCTGCATATCTCGGATACTAACCTTCGTACATGTGGTCAACCAGGCACACCAGAGCATCACTTATCAACTTGTCTTTACACAATATCATGGCATACAAGCCTTCCAAACATTAATAATTTATATATTTGGCAAAATAACTTTCTTACAAATAAATTATTTAACTCTAAATTAATTAACGTAATGAATTTTCTAGCAGAAAACGACTCCTTATTAAAATTTTAATCAAACCTGACTTTTTAAGTAGTCTTGAAAGTGTTTATTGCCTCTTAAACTTTTTTGAGGTTCTTTTCAGCCTCAGTTGCTGCAAAAAAAAAAAAAAAAAAAAAAAAAAAAAAAAATTTNAAAAAAAAAAAAAAAAAAAAAAAAAAAAACTTTGTTGAAAAAACCCTACTTAAAAATATTCCTATTTCAAACCGAAACATACAATTTTCTCAATTTTTTTTAACCAAACTGAAATTCGTAAACAAATGTTTAATGTGCAGACAGAAGAGAAAAGAAAGAACATTTAGTACAAAGTAAAATAACCCATTGAAAAAAAATAAGAAATTGTATTTTTCTTCAGTTTACACTAAGGAGACAATTATTACTTGAGAATCCTGCATTAGTGAAAACATTCAATTTCTTTTAATAAATACTATTCAGTAACATGATTTTTCAAATTATTGAGAAAAGTAAACTTTTACAATTAGAATAATTTATATTCATATTATAATGTAATATAGCTAAAGCCCCGTGAAACATATCAATCATTGTGAAGTAGAAACATTTAGTAACTCCTAACATACAAAAATTGCTATTTTAGTGTGCTAAAGTAGCTTGAATTTTCTGTTTATCTTAGAAAATCAGAAATAAATATGTTTATTATAGCAAATATATAAAAGCGGTATAGTTATAAAAAAAAGTGAATATTTATTTAAAAACAGTTTAAGATTTTTAAAAAAAAAAGGCTGAAAATCGAGAAACAAAAGAATCGAGAAGGAAAAATCTCATCCCTGATAACAGATTCTACTGAATAAATAGCTTATATATGATTGAAAGTAGGTCATACCACCAGTTCCATCTCCTTTTGTAAAATCACCTCCTTGAATCATAAAATCTTTAATCACTCTATGGAAGATGGATCCTTTATATCCAACAAGACTGCCATCTGTTGAGGGCTAATAAAATATAAATATCCATTATTTATTATCAAGCGTTTCAAATTTTAATTTCATTATTAACCACTTGCCTTACCAATTTTTTTGAAGAAAAAATATGCAAAATATCAATATATTTTTTTTTATTTCATTCAAAGAACTAAAACAAAACATAACACACAAGATTTCAATTTTTTTTGTGTGTAAGAAACATTTAATTTAAATGAATAAAGTTAGATATTAGTCTTTGTACAATAGTTCTTAAAAGAAGGGACAACACAAAGTGATACTTTTCAAATGTCAGTGAAGGACTACGCCATTTATTTTTTCTCTTTTTAATGAAACTTTTGTAAATTCAGCAACCATCATACATACAATCGCACAAATTATAGTTTGTCTAAGCTAACAAGGGAAACTAGGGAAGTGTGACTCGCCAATTTTGAAATAAACTAGTGGGATGTATGCCTTATGAGGAATAATTTTAGGGGGCAACATTCGTTTCGGCCCATAGAAGGTCCTGTGAGAGATAAAAAATAATTCAATATATAGAAAAATCGGTATTTTATTACTTCAATGCAGACTATTAGTTATTGTAATTGTCTCATACTCCAATTAATTTGTAATTAATTGGTTAATTAATTAATTTTCTAAGTAATAAATTAATTAGCAAATTACCTAATTAATAAAATTATTAATTGATTTGCAATTACATTCTCCGATTTGAAAATTTTTTTGAAAAAAAAAATTTGGTGTCAATTTTTCAATTTTTTTTTTTTTTAAATTAACCTAACAGGTTTTTCTGAAAAACTAGAGATACATAAAATTTTCGAAATCAATTTTGACAATAAATATGCATTATATAGTACGTGAAAGTAACACAAAATTAATTGGAGTATGAGATAATTACAATAACTAATAGTTTGCATTGAAGTAATAAAATACCGATTTTGCTATATATTGAATTATTTATCTCTCATAGGACCTTCTATGGGCCGAAACGAATGTTGCCCCCTAAAATTATTCCTCATAAGTCATACATCCCACAAGTTTATTTCAAAATTGGTGAGTCATACTTCCTTAGTTTCCCTTGTAAGAGCTCCTCCCGCCACAAAGCCTGAGGCCATGTGGTGCTATGGAAACAATAATGGTGCATTTTATGGAAAGAGAGATGCTCTCGGTGACCCGAAACCACTCCAAAAGAGTGACCCCGCACCTTTACTTGAAATAGTTATACCTCGTTACCAAAGTTACCGCCAAAGGTCCAGACGAATGTCTGGGGATGTTCTTATTTTAGACAAACTATACGAGTGCAGTCCAACAGCAAAACTCCAAAATAAAACTTCCAATCACAGCAGATTTCATTTTTTGCTTCCGACAGAGTAAAAACGTGATGAAACAAAACGTATTGACAAATTCTGCTACGCCCGAGTTTTCTCCGGATGATAAATATTTGGAATACATACACATACCCGAGTTAACTCGGGATAACCAGGGAAGCGGTTAAAAGAAATAGTGAGCTCATACAAATTTAATTAACGATTTAGCTGTTGGTTCATTGAGAATAAACATTATCATCAAACAGTATTTAACTTACACTTTTTTTAGATATAAGTATGACACTAGTGTGTCATAAATATCACAATAAAAATAACCACTGCATAACCCAATTTAAAACAAAATAAAATAAAATACGCACAAATGATCAGTATTTGTTGAATCATCCAGAAATTAAAAGAACAAAAATCTTTTTTTTTAAAGTCTGAAAACTTTGAAAGAGTGACTGAAAAAAGATTACAATGACTATTAAATAAAATGAAAGGGTCATGGAAAAATGTAGAGCTCCATTTTATTATTAGAAAATTTAGAGCTACTTATACATAGGGTTATATACATATATTTTGTAAATACAAAAGCTATTACAGATAAAATACTCCTTTGCGTGCATTACTCAGAAATTTAGAGCTCCATTTTAGTACTTCAAATATATATACTATGCAGGGTTGGAGTTTTTGCCGGTAAAAAGGGTTTTTTGCCAGGACAGTGGCAAAAACATGGTAAAAGCCGGCAAAAACCAAATTATCTAAATTGCTGATTAAATATTATTACAAAATACTTGAAACAAATTTAAATGTCATAAGGAATAATAATTTTGATACATTACATGAAAAAATTATTTTTAACATATTAATAATTAATATAAAAGCAATAATTTATAAACATTGAAAGTTTTTGACCTCTTTTCATTTTAGAATCCTTAAATAAATGTTTTTTTACAAATAGTAAATAAATATTATTATTTGTACAATAATTAACTACACATCTTGATAGATATTTTATGCTTTAAATTATAGTTATATTAATTTAAAATAAGTTCATTTCACTGGAAAAAAGAGAATAATCNCTTTTTTTAGATATAAGTATGACACTAGTGTGTCATAAATATCAGAATAAAAATAACCACTGCATAACCCAATTTAAAACAAAATAAAATAAAATATGCACAAATGATCAGTATTTGTTGAATCATCCAGAAATTAAAAGAACAAAAATCTTTTTTTTAAAGTCTGAAAACTTTGAAAGAGTGACTAAAAAAAGATTGCAATGACTATTAAATAAAATGAAAGGGTCATGGAAAAATATAGAGCTCCATTTTATTATTAGAAAATTTAGAGCTACTTATTCATAGGGTTATATACATATATTTAATACATACAAAAGCTATTACAGATAAAATACTCCTTTGCGTGCATTACTCAGAAATTTAGAGCTCCATTTTAGTACTTCAAATATATATACTATGTATACATAGGGTTCTTTATTTAAATTTTATGCTAATAAATACTGAAAATTAGAGGATTCTATACAGATTTTTGTGGAATGTTACTGTAAAAATATGAAGTTTGGTAAATTCCAAGTTTTACCAGTAAAACCTAGGATTTACTAAAGTGGGATGGTAACTACTGGTTTTACTACAAAGGCTTGGTAAAACCTAAGAACTACCAGACTTTGGGTTTTTACCACAACATTAATCTCAGATATAATGATAATAAAATTTTCTATGTATGGAATAAGATTTTTTAAAAAGAGAAGAAAAATTATTAAAATAAATAACTAAAAAAAATATTTAAAAACTGACTTAATTTTAGGTTTGAGATATTATCTACTATATATTTTTCTCAATTTTCTTCATTCATCTCTCTTTTCTTTTTGATTTTATTGTTATATACGAGGTGTGATCAAAAAGTATCCGACTTTTGTTCATAAAATAAACGTTTATTATAATAAAATTATTTAATACAAATCCCCTTNTCCGTTTTTAGTTCGGTTTTGTTTTTATTGTTATATATATATATATATTTCAAAAACTAAAGAAAAACATAACTTTTCTCTGATAAGAATAATATACTTTTAACTCTAGTTTTAGAATTAATTAAAATGTTCTATAAAACATGATACAGTAGGGAACTGATTATCCGGAACGGTCGGGACCATCGCTATTCCGGATAACTGATTTTTCCGGTTTTCTGAATCACTACAAGCCATTTTTTTATTGTTAAACCCAACTTTAAAAAAAAAAAAAATTGGAAATAATCTTAAAAATAAGGAAAAACGATGAAGTAATACACTAATGATTATTTCCAAAATTATGGTAAGGTAAACATCTTTAAAAAAAGAAAGAAAAATCGTAAAAATCGCGAGAAAATTTATCAAACTTCGTTCCGGTTTTTTGGTTTTCCGATTTCCGGATAACGGGTTCTGTACTGTACTACATTAGTTTAGATTTTTTTCTTTTGAAATAAAAATCAAAAAGTGTTATAGCAAGTAATCTCAAAAAACTTATAAATAAAAAGTAATAATAATAAATTAAGAAGGAAAAAAAAAACCTCAATAAAACCAAAAGAACTGGAGCAGGACTCTTTTTCTTTCTTTTCTTTACAAAAAAGAAGGAAAAAACAAGAGCTTGGTTTTTCTTTCTTGTATTTTAAATCTTGGTTCAAAATATTCCATTTTCAATTTTTAAGACTAGCAACAGCTCCTTGAGTTTTTAATTATCAAAAGAAATTAAGATAATTAAAAAAAATCAACCACAAAGATAAAAGCTTCATCAATTAAAAAACTAACTTCAGTTTTATGTTTTGTACAAAGTTCAGCAAAATTTTTGACTGTTTTAGGAACCGTCTTGCCAAACAATCCTATTTCAATTCTTCCAGCTGGTTCTCCACCAATGGTTACATCAAAATATACCTGTGAAAATTCAACAAATTATTCAATAAAATTTGCATCACAAACAGGACAACATTTGAAAATATTGCTTCATCAAATTATTAAATGTACTTGGAATAAAATGAACAATTTGCATCACAAACAGGACAAAATATGAAAATATTGCTTCATAATGAACCTATGTTATGTAATGCAACTGTTTTTCAGTGGCGCCATCTATGACCAACAATTCTACTTCTGCCACAACCATACGTCACACCCATTTATAGGGTGCACCCTTTCTTACATCCATTCATTAGTCCACAGATCGCAATTTTTACTTTAACCAGAGAACGATCCATCTCTAATTCACTACTCCCAGACCTCACATCTGTTATGGGAACAAGGTGGACTTTGTGACCCGACAGATTTAAGATGCACCAGTCACCGTTTACTACACGTGGAGTCTTCTGCCGATTGGATTCGAACTCCCGTTTTCACGACCGCAAGTCCATTACCCTGCCAATCCGGCCAGTAAATTTTTTTCATTCTATAATATATATGTTTTGTTATAGAGTGTTTTAGACATCCTAAATTAATTTTGGACAGAACACTTTGGTTTTGCTGTCTTAAAGTGTCCAAAACTATCTTAAAGTGTCCAAAACCTTTAACTTTGGTAAAATATTAATAAATATTTCATATTTTTTATACAATTTGCTTTAATTTATTAATGGAAAGTAATATAATAAAATAGGGAAATATCTCTAAGAGTTATGGCTCCACAATTCATTGAGCAACAAAATTGAATACCTTATCCTTTAAATATGAACAAATATGCTTCTAATACTGATAAATTACGTTTTTGCATAAGGATAAATAATACAATATTAAAATTTATAATAAACTTTTTTAATAAAAAAAAAAAAAATTTGTTTTAATTTTGTTTCTTGTTCAAAAATTAACCTTATATTTTTCACAATCTTTTTAAAATTGTGACAATTTTAATAAAAGGGCTATAGACAGTTTGTAAAAGACTTTTTTTTTAAATTTCTGGTATCAATATATAAAAGTGAAAAACATTTTGTTTCTTTCTTACAATCTCAAGCCAAAACGTTTATTCTGCATTGCAAACATATGTAGGTAAGCAACCACCAGATATGTTATCCTAGAAGTAAAAGCTGTTTTTGGAAATTCTGCTGCTTAATTGAAAAGTCTTTACTTTTGTTGATTACAATCTATCTTATTTTCCATCTTCTATTGAGAGCAGCAATATATTTCTCCTCACATTTCGCAAAAACTTATTATGTTTTTGCAATCTCTCATTAACATGTTTGAGTTTTAATGTTAGTTGAAGTAAGGAAGAGAATACAGTACAAAGCATTTAACATTAAATATGTGTACTTTTCTTCATAATCCAATAATGTATTATATTTATTGCAATAAATTTAATTACTAATAAATAATGTTTACACTAGAGAGATTTCCATATTGTGGCAGAATAATCGAAAAGTCTTGGTAACTTCGGAGAAAAACCTCACAGAAGGGGACAAACTCGAAATGTATAACTCGTAATCAACCCCGGGCAAAAACATCTACATGCTTCGTCTTCTTTTTAAATTTGCGAATTTAAAATTTATTTGGCACCTTGGCAAATACATCCTTTACACTAAATAAATACTTATGTTATGTTATAAAATAATAAGTTTTAAATTTTAATTGTATTTTTTTTTTGCTAATCTTGTCCATAATTTTATTCTTAAATATGTAGATGCCGAAACTAGATAAAGTTTAATTATTTAAAGTATTAATTACAATCAAGTTCAATAAATAAAAATTTAAGTTTGGTGACCAAAAATTTTTCAGTATTATCATAAAAAGCCCAAATAACGTGTGTTGACATTTTTGATATAAAATCTTTAAGGCAAATCATAATGTCAAAATTACCACCATACCTCATTCTCAGAATATGTCAAGTTTATATGGAAGAATAAGTTGCCCAGTATCAATACCTTAAAACAGTACGGTAATATTTTCAAAGAAAGAGATACTACATTTTCAAACGAAAAGCCCAATAATTTTGCACTAGTTATGAGAAAAAAAGCTGAAAATTGGAAAAATATATTAGTTACATATCTTTTTAAAACTTTATTTTAATAAACTACTAAAACTTACTATATCTGTAACTTTAGGTCCTTTAGGTTTCTTAGTTTCCGTTTCACCGTTACAAATCGATGAAAAATAACATAAAGTAACTATCAGAAAAGGTAATTTAAACATTTTTTTCAAAATCAAATTAAAGATTCTTTAAATAAGTATAAGAATGCCACGTCAACAAAGAGAAATCAAAATCCTCAGTAATAACTTCATTAAACAATTATTTCATCTACAACAACATTAACAATCGCGTCGCCCGCTTATCGGCTATTTACACGTCTATTTTTTTTTCCGGCTAATTTATTTATTCATTCACATGCTTGTGGAACCCTTTAGATTGCTCCAAAATGAACACCAGTGCACCACACTATTCATCCCTTTGTGGTCTACAGATGGCGTTGAGCAGAATTCTCTCTATACATGGCAACAATGTTGCCAGATTGGGCTACAAGTAGCGGATTGGGCTACTTTTAAAAGTCCCCGCTACTGAAAATTGAATTTTCGCTACTTGCTACTTTTTGGGCTACTTATTATTTTTCGAACGCTACAAGTCCCGCAGTGGACTGATCGTTAAGACACGGTTCCCAGCAGATCACCGAAGTCAAGCATCACTGGCTACGGTCAGTGTGCGGGTGGGTGACCACTTGGATCAGTCTGCGTAGGGACCGAGGGTGTGCGGTATTGGTCC
>NC_092211.1:7381538-7422586 GCF_043381705.1 Parasteatoda tepidariorum
TCTATATGAAAATCAAGAGAGAAACTAACGTACTTCCTTCCTCTATGACTTTCCACACGCTAATGGGGAAAGCATGTGAAGTGTTGCCATAGGAAAAGAGTTCTGCTCTACGCCACCTGCAGCCCATTTCGATCGCCAATTATAATTTTAGTGTTTTCTGCTATTTTTTAATCTTAAGTTCTGGCAACACTGGCAGTCCACAACATTTGTTTCAAGAGAAAACAAGATGGCTAACTTGTGATAGTGTTCGGTGTTGATCTCAGATATTTGTTATTTCAGGTGAGTGTCAATACTTTATGTTTAATGTTTTTTTGCACAAAATATGATTCAATTCTAAAGAACTTATTAAAATACTTTTGAGTAATATTGTTATTGCATAGCTTATTTTTCAAAACGGCGACAGATTTTCTACGCCAAATTCGCCAATCTGAAGGAATATAAACAGGCGATGAATTTTAAGAGTTTAAATAATTTATCGATCCATAAATTACTAAGGCTGGAATTGATAAATATGCGAGATCCATTGTAAAATAATACACAGACAACAATCGCCAGGTAAAAAATACTGATTTTCACCTATGAAGAATCATAGATCGACTGTATAGGAGCTAAATTGCCGGGATAGAAGGAAGGTATCGGCGCGTTTACGATCGACATTTTCATGAACTTTGGAAACCCTAGAACAACTTTTTCCGACTGAATGTTGGATGAAAAGTTTATCTTGCTGTTGTGTTGGGTGAATTTCTGCACATGTGATATGGCTTTTAGTTTAAAATACATAATTAAGTTTTTTTAAAATTACTTTAAATGTTTTGGATCCTAGAGCATTTTTTTTTCCTTATGAGTAGTGTTTGAAGTATCCTTTGAGTCATCCAAACATGTATTGCTAAATAATTGACTCCATTGTAGCTGTTGTTAATAAAAATATGCAGCTCTTTGAGGTCAGTGATATTTGGCCAAGAGTTAATGAAGCAGAAGCAAGAGTGTTCTTCCGCTGTTAATTGCCACGGTATGACTTCTTTTTCTTCTTTCTATTAATATGTAGTTGTAATATTAGGCCGAACTTAAAGCTTAAGATTTTTTTTATATTTATTAAAACTGTTTCAAAATAATGTTTCATTCATGTTTTTATGCCTGCCTTTTTTTATACAGAAATTTATTATTTTTTTGACAATATAGTTTATTAAAAGTTGTTAAAGTTTCTAAATTTCACTATTTGAACAGAGGCAGAGTTTACTAAAAAATTGTATCAAAGGGCAATAAAAGCATAATTTTTATTTTAAAAGTATTAAGAGAAAAACATTTTTAATACAGCTCTTTCAAAGTTTAATATTCAATTAATTAAAATCAATAGCTCTCCAATTGAATTTATAATTAATTTTTATTTTATGTTTGATTAATTTTTGAACTAGTAAAATAGCATTTAACTTTGTGAATTTGTTTAAAAAAATGTATAAGAAGGAAATAATGCCTGAAAAATAACTTCTCTTTTAGTGAAAAACTAAATTAATAAATGTTTGCTTTTGCATGATGTATATTTAGCCCTGAGAAAATTCTATAACATCTCTATAAAACAAAGAATAAAAACCAAGCAATATTTAACAATAATTTTGACTGATCTGAAATAATAAAATTGAAATTGGCGCATAATAGGTTCGTTTCAAAAAATTTCAATAAAATAATCATCAAAAAAATATGTTTGCCTGCTTCATCTTATGTAAATTCTTTGAAATCACTGAAAAATCAAGAGAATCAATTACGTAAAAACGAAAATCAACAGATTCTTTCATTATTATTTAAATGAAACGAACTATTTTTTTACACGTTTTTACACTACTTAAAATTATTTTATCTAAATGCACTTTCATAAATCACAAAATTATTCAATTAATCTGTTACTTTAGTCTATCCAATTATAAATTAAAATTTTTAGCAAGCTTAAATAAAAAAGGATGAAACATAAACTAAATTTCAAACAATCATGCACAAATGAATACTAATGTCGTTACTTAAAAGATGGGGGCTTTATCTATTTTAGTTCCCAATTAACGCAATCAATGGATTTTTAGTCATCTCATATGGCATTTGCTGCCTGATGAGGAGAGAAAGGGATACTCTCCTCCCCCCCCCTCACCCAGAACTTGTTTTTGCCAGAGCTTTTACTCTAGCCGTTAGGTGGAGTTCTGCAACTAGGTATACAGCTTGTTTGGGAGGGTGAAAAAGATCTGCTTCCGTTTTCTAAGCGGGAGCTGGATATCCTACTGCTTTAGGATCCATGGTCAATACATAGTTTTTTTGGAATTTAATACTTATTTTAATCAGATAAATCGTAATTAATTTTAAATATTGACTAGCGAAATTATTTATTAATTTTTTTCACGTTCTTTCTATAGCCAAGGTTTTGTAAGGTAATCTTGTACAGTTTATTTCTTGTTACTTACAATAAAGTATGAATTTTTCCATATTCATAGATTCCAAATTACTTCTAAACAGAGCCCCCCCCCCCGACTAGTAAATAGAAAAAATAAACTTAGACTTACCTGCACAATTCATATAACTTATCAAACAAAATTCAACTTACTGCAAACACACGTTTTTGGTATCATTATTAGTCACACATAGAAACTAATCGCAAATAATACACTAAGAAAAATATTTATCAATACCTTTAATGCATAGGATATACTAAATATATTTTGGTTTTTATAAGTACAATTGTATTTAGTGTTAATACAAACAATGTTTTATTTATTAATCAGAATATTAAAATCAACAGGAAATGGAAACTGATTGCATGTTGGAACTACAAAGTTTGGGGATATGAACACTGGGCAAAACAAGATATAAGACAATGAAGAGGCCTGAAACTATATACAGTGTTTTATATCGAAAAAGGAAATTAATGAAAAGAAAAAGCAGGGTTAGGAAGAATTTTTTTTTATTCTTCCAAAACACTTTTACACTTGCATTTGAAGTCATCTGATCAAATGTGTTATAATTTATTTAATAGTATTTAAAAACAATACCACCAAAATAGTTAAATTCACAACTTTTATCAACTAAATTCTCAAAAAATTGTTAAAAAAAATTAAGTTACTTAGACTGAGAAAGTTTTTCTACCTATTTTACATAAATTTTAAAAGCAAAAGTAACAAAAAATATATGCAGTATTTTGAAAACTTCAATGTAGACATATTTCACATACAGCAAATGGAAAATTTTAAACTCCTTAACTCTTAGTCTATCTCGATTTATTATTTACATACATCCCATTTTCATTATTTATTTGTGAAAAGCCTTCATTGTCACTTACTTCTTTTGAAAAAATTTCATGCTGTTTTTAAGAAAATTAAAAAAAAAAAACACAATTTTTAATCGTGCCAACCTTAATAGAACTACTATGAATCACATTGAGAATAAATATAATATACACTATTTAATTGTTAATATAAAAAAAAATTTATGATTTTTGTTTATTGCATAAAATTAAAATAATTTAACTTCCCTAATCACTTATGATTTTTGAAAAAGGATTCTTTCAGGAAAGTGCATTCTCTAAAACTTGTACTTACTTTTTCCTTATCTCAATCAGAAAATTCAACAATTGTTTTTTTGGAAATTTTAATTTGTGCTCATCAGATTACTACTTGGGACCTGCTAACAGAGAAGTACACAAAAAGTAAATATGAATACTCAAATGAAATTTTTGGTTATAAAAAGTTGAGAATTACTAACTAAACTAAACATGGAATACTTAAGTGCTATTACATTACTCAATAAAATTATTACAAAGTAATTTAAATTACATTTCATTGAAGGAAAAAAAAAGGGTAGTTTAAAGGACAGTACGAACTTACTGAGAAGAATTTGATCCGAGAAAGCTAAATACAAATATCCAACATCTTCAAGGAAGAATAGAAGACTCATATAACCTTTCAGAAGAACAGTGAGAGTAGAACATGACAGCCAAAATCCATTTAATATATATTGTGATTGAATTTTGCAACACAAACCACACTACATATTAATATATTTAGCCTAAATCTTTCAAATTACTTTGAGAAACAGGAGGCAGTATGACACAAATATCTTATTTGATAGGCTAACTGAAAATAAAACATCCAATATGTACAATATTAAAACAAAATCTTAAAAAACACAAAATTAAGGCACCTATTAACTTGGCCCATACAGGGGATAAAGCTTACAAAAAAAAAGATAATCCATCCTTTTTTTAAAAAAAAAATCTTTTCATTAGAAAAAATGAAATAACTACATCTACTTGCTTTGTCAAATTGGACAAGCACCTAATATAATATTGTTTAAATGAACTTTAGAAAATAGCTTGTATTATTAATAATTTAAAAATACATTCACTTATTATACTATCCAGTATTTAATTCCTTGAATGTAGAAAAAAAAATTAAAAATTAATATTTTCGGGTTTCAATTTTGAAGTGGATAATTTTATTAACATCTATTGAAATTAAATGTTTCCCTTAGAATAGTAAACTCCACAGCACTATTAAATAAACATCAAGATTCTTAATATAAACTGAAAATCGCCGTTAAGTATATATTTAACAAATAATTAGCATTATAAAAAAAATAATTAGGGTTTACATATTAAACCAAAGTATGTGGATAGTAATGAGAAAATAATAACATATAATAATTAAAAATATATATACTTACTTATTAAAAAAAAAGCAACTACATGAAACGTTTAATTTTTAGGAAAAGTAGAAATTAAAATAATAAACTACGATAAAAACAATTCTAGCAATGCTAATCAGTTCAGTCGTTGTAATGGCGGGGCTTGTGAGCATCATTCGCTTTCTCCTCTTCTCTTTACCCCCCTTCACGCGTGCCATACCCTCCAACTGCTACGGAATTTCCGTAGTTTCAGAAATCTTCTTTTCAGACGGTAGCAAAATTAATGTCTTAATATTTAAAAAAAATTAATTTTAGCGTAACTTGTCCACTATTACTCATAAAAGTGCAGGCCATAGGGCTAGATTCTTAAGTTCTGATAAACGTTTTATGAGAGATCCATTTGCTTTAAAAATTTCTACTTTGGTTCGCTACCAGTAGAAAGAATTATTTTCAAAATCCTCATAAGTTGGAGGGTATGGTGGTTACTTATCGACTACCTAACTGCTAGTAATTCTCCGGAGCATTTCAGGCACTTAACATGGATGATTTTTCCTCCAAAACTCCTCTTGTATTCCAGTCATTCTTATCAGCTCTGTATAGAAAACAAAGAATATAGAGGGGAATCCCTTCTATATTCCTTGATAGATAAGGCATGCAGGAGGAGGAATTCTTCTACCACCTTGTTTTTCCCTCTTGTGAAGAAAGAAAACTGGTTCTTTCTTAACCTTAAAGCATAGGAGGAGGGATAAGTTCTTTTTATCCCCCAACAAAAATAGGATTAGTATCAGCTGGTACAGTCTAGTCTAGAAGCATCTGTTTCAGTTATAAGTTTAAATTCAGCTAGCGTTTTAAGCCTATATTTTTAGTTTTAATTGCTAATATTATGTTATAAAAACGATCGATTACGGGAGTAAATGACAAAAGTTTAATTTTGAATGTCTCTTATTTATCATTTAAAGTTATATTTATGTTAAGTTGTTAAAATTGACGTTGGAGGTCTACACATGAGCGTTTAATCGCGATTTCGGCCTGGCGAATTCGAAACTTCGATAATTCTATCACTTTAAGTAAGGTATATAAAATCCGGAAATTTCAGAAATCCAGACCTTTTTTTAAATCCCCCCCCAGCAGTTCAGATTTTCGAGGTTGCAATGTATATATATATATATGTTTAGTTTAAGTGTCATAGTGTAATATTTGAGCAGATTGCATCACCCGTCATCATGTAATACTGAAAAGAAATTCATCATCTCAACTACTTCCTCATTGAACGGTGCCAGCGAGTCCCGAATTTATAATTAACTCTTTTTTTCCATAGAACAATCTAATTTCACTTTCGATTCGGCGACCCTGCGAGAAGGCAGCTCTCACCGATCATATCACTGATACACTTATTTCCTTTTTTTTTCTATTAAATGTTAAGTCATTATTTCCTCTTATGCTCCACAAACTCCTTCATATATAATGAGAAGTGATTACTTAAAATTGAAATTCATGCATCGCAATATCGTATATAAATTGGGTTTATCAAAATTTTGCAGAGTTTAGTAGCAATTACCTTTGAAAAGGTGATCGAGAAACAAAATGGACTTGCAATAGATTCCAAGCAACTTGAGTGCCTTAAAAAGTTATGACACAATATTGCAATTCAAAATTTTCAACATATTTTACATTTTAAGAAGAAGAAAAAATTTAATAAGTTCAGAAGCTCCCATTGACCGCAGGTTGTCAACCCAATTTATGTTAAACAACATAGCTAAAACCTTTTTTTTTTTTTTTTTTTATAGCCTTTTCAGGCAAAAAAAAGTTGCCATAGTCGCCTTAGGTTGAAAATAGTTGCATTTTAGTCACCTGTGGCAACCCTGAATTATAACCTTTCCTACAACAGTTTTTTGATAGAATTCTAGAAGAATTAGCTAGAAGCACAGTCATACGTATAAAAAAAGTGTAAACATTTTAAAAGCATTAAAAATGTTAAAGTAATCTTTTGAAAACAGAACAAACACTCTCCAGGCAAAACTAAATCTCTCTGGATTTTCAGACTAAAATTAGAAAAGTTCCACAAATTGTTATGATTAACATAATTTCAATAGTAAATTAAAAATTTGACAACAATATGTATTAAAAATGTATACCTTAAATTTTGTTTCCATAGTTACAAACTTAAACATGATTTTAACATTTACATAATTTTACCTACAATACTATGATTTCTATTATAGCTGGTAAGAATCGATTTTGAAAAATGTTGGTTGTCCCAATGTTTTAATAGATACAATGGGTTCTATCTATAGAAGTAATGCAGTCATATTCAGTAAAATGAATAACAATAATGCGTTGATATTGAAAAAAAAATTCAGAGAAATTTCCCTGAGAATGAGTAAGTTTTACTTGTTTCCGGAGTACATTGAAATAAATAAAAAAGTTGTCCTCTCTTATTTTTTATTCCTTTCAGATTCTTAATTAAGTTTAGAATGAGTGAAAATTTAATGTAATTAACGAATTAAAATCATCAGTTCTCACTCAATTTGCAAAAAAAAAAATAATAAATAAAATAAAAAAAACCTTAACTTTTCCAGGTATACCAAATAAATTTCAATGAAAATTGAGACCACATTTTCTTCAGAAAACTTTGATTCTTTTATTTGTTATGTGAAATAATAGATTTTCTGTGTAAAAAAAAATTATTAAATGAGGATGGGAACATTTCAGTTGGACTCAAAATGTGAAAATTTTTACAACAAATAATTGTAATAGATGTAAGCATTATTTAACTCGAATCTCAATACCTGACTACTGTTACAGACAATTTTAAGACTGGTTACTTTTTGTAAAAAAAATTGCAATTTTCTCTGATCTTTGGAACAAAATTATCAAACAATTCCAGGTTTTCCCTGAACTGTGGGAACCCTGAATCAACTTACATTAATTCCCCACTCAATTCAAAATATATTTGCAGAAAGATTTTTGGGGAAGAAAAAAAACCCTTAAACAAAACATGAAAATAAAATGGAGGATACAAGGAAGAATGCTAAAAATAAACAACATAAGAAGCTGGTCAATTCACCCAGGATTATAAAAGTTAATTTTTGGCTTAGGTAATTAGAGTGAATGGAGCTCATTCTGGATAACTCTTTACACACATACATTTAAACCTTGTCAAGAAAAAGAACATACAATGATTAATTTGCACCAACATTTTAATCAATACTTAAAAAGGAAACATTTTATCACTCAAACACATAAATATTTAAAATTTTTTAACTAATAATCATATATTACATAATAAATATTAGCACCAGTTATGTGATCGAATAAATAACAATTTACAGGCATTTCAAAATTCACGAGGAAATTTTAAAAAAATGATTCAACAAACTAGGAAGCATTCAATTTACATAAAATGACCTTTGCTTATTTAGACAAATGACCATTTCAATACATATTTAGTTCAAATGATTCAATTCTGCAATTTTCAGTTGAGAAAGAAAATTGTAAAAATAACAGCTATTCTTTATCAAAATACACTAAATTTTAAAAAAATAAAATTTTTAAAAATGAAAAATTGCAACAATTTGTTATATTAATGGAACAGTTTGTTTGAAGCAGATCTTTTTAGGTAACTAACTAAGTGAGAGAAATCATGTAAAATCATCAACGTGTATAGTTATGCCAACTTCAGACTTTTTCGCGTGCCTCGGCAATTCTGTATCATTGCCACCCAGCATGTATTCATTACTTCTAGACGGACTTTTTTCTTCTTGGGGTCTGAAATTCAACAAATATATATTACTCATGCACACACGTTACTTTTAAATTTGAGCAAATTCAAAGTGACGTTAAATTTCATTCAAAAAATTTAAAAAAATAATTTATTTTTAATTTGAAGGGCATTAAGTTTTAATTTAAATGTCTTTAAAATGCAACAAAATTCATACTGTGCTGAAAATATCTAGAAACGAAACACAAAATAAAATTCAACATTTGTGTACAAAGAATTTCAACTTACATTAGTTTTAATCTTATTTTAACAACACAGCAAGATTTTGTTTTTTAATGTTTCGGTACAACATTAAGTTTTGAAAAATTAAGACAAATGTGGTGAAATTAATATGTTTAGCTTACAGAATACATTGTTTTTATTGAATAAAACATGATTTAATATGTTACTTTGCAGTTTTTGCGTGAAGAGTACCAAATAGAAACTATAGAGTGATCAAAAATACCTTGGATAAGTATTGTTTAATATATTTTCATTAAACAAAAGAGAAAAATAATTATAAGAGATTATAAATCAATAAATTTTTATATTTACAGTGGCTTCCAAAAATGTTCGTAAACTTATGAATTTTATTGAAATAGGGCTCTACTCATTAATTCAAATGGAAAATTGTTTATTTATGAAATTAATTATATGATAACAGCCATAAAGCTTGTTGCAAACACTTTAAATGTAAGAGAAACCAATACTTACAGCAAGCATTCTAAGCTAACCTGCCGTTTATTAGCAGCTGTTACTATGCACAGCATCATCTAATAGAAATACTACACTGGATACTGTATCGAAGCGAAACACTTCGCTGTGCTTCTGAACAAACTAGAAGGGGGAAAAAAACAAGTATTCAGTGAGATAACAAATAAGATGAAAAAGACTAGGCTAGGTACTCTATTTACATCGTACTAGAGCAGCACAATAATAAACATCTCCAAGTGGATGATCCAAAGACATGCCACAGTGGTAATTGTGAGCCCAACTAAAAAATCCTGAGAAATCATGAATGACGCATTTCAAAAAATTAATGTCATTATAAATTTAAATCATTGATATTTTCACAACATGAAATTCTAAATAAATTATATGCAGCATAATTTAAATAAATAATTATGTATAAGATTACTTCTATCTCCAATCACATTTATTATTCTATCAAAAAAATAAATAAATATTTACAAATGAAAAATATATCAAGTATAAATTCTAGTTCTAATATTTCTAAATAAAATATACAAGAATTTTTAAACAAAAATGTGATAAATGATTTCTCGAAACTTTTGGAGCACGATCGTCTCTGCATGCCGTCTCAACTTAGATCCTCTGCAGAGGGGATGGTTCCCCTGCTTTGGTGAGCTGGCGACATACGCGCGAAATCTAGCACTTTGCGTCAGAACAGTTTAACGAGGACCGATACTGCACCCCCTCGGTTCATACGCAGACTCATCAACGTGGTCACCCACTCGCTTACTGACCACAGCCAGTCGTGCTCGACTTCGGTGTTTTACCGGGATCTCCACAATCAGTCCACTGCGGGAGGGGAATCCAAAACAAATTCCAAAAAATATATACGCAGTAAAAGTTTGTTATAACAATTCAAAAGAGCAGACAGAGTTATAGTGAGTGTTAGACAAATACAGATATTTAAAATTAATGTTAAAAACTAAAAGGTGAAATAAACCCTTTCCTTTTTATTTTGAACAGTAGATTTTGATTTAAAATACACATCTATAGTAGATTGCTTTTGCCAATAGATTGTAGAATGAACATCAGGAAGGGTAATATGGAGAAATTATGGATGCATAACAATAATTGTATAGTTTTGGATGCATCGTTTATGGAAGGATTTTTAAAAATACAAGAAAATGTTTCATCGGTAAGGAGGAGGATAACTTTGTAAACATTCAAATGAAATGTTGTTACTTATTTCATTTTTTTTAGGACTGAAATCAGAACTGAATGCCCATATGTGCATAATATGGCTATGTGCCGTTGCAGGGTTGCCACTTTTATCTGTAAAAAAAAAAAATCCCTGTGTTTTCCCTCAACATATTGTGACACATTCACATATACTAGGATAACGATGGCTAGTTTTAGTTGCTGGAAATAAGGAACAACTAAACATAGAAGAATTAATGTTACAATAAACTTATGAAATTTAATATAAGTGAACTATCACCTTTACATATCTGGTAGAACATATCTTGAAAAACGGAAAGACAAAATAGCAATACATGATTTTTAGATTATGTTAATACAACTAGAGACATTGGATTTCAAATCCAAGAGAATATGAATCGTGATATTGATTTCAAAAACGTGTAAATAAAAATTTAGATGTTGGATTTTTAAATCCCATGAATATGAAATGAGATGCAAGATTTTTAAATCAGGTAAATATAGAAATCGATGTTCGATATTAAAATCATGTGAATATGAATTGCAATATTAGCGAATTCCGGCGTAGTTTCACATATTAAAATACCAAGCAACATTTTTCTGGTTACCAGATAAATGGTTCTGTACTGTAATATAAATAAATAGATTTTAGGCTTATTTACTTTGCATCTCATTGTTATCGTCAATGGTGAAATGAGTTATTTTCCAGAATTGGAGTAAGCTTTTGGCCAAAATTCCAATTTTACACCCAAAAATTAAGTTTCCCCACATGTTTCTTTGATCTCTTGTGAAGTATGATTAGGCCACATATCCTGGGAGCCTAGGGTCAAGGAAAGGGGTCAAACTTGGAGTCATAAGATGAGTTTTTCAAAATATTAAACAAAATTATTTTTGTTTATTCAGCCTAGCCCATTTTTTCCCCAATATTTCAAATTTAAACAATTTGTATGCTACCCTCATTTTTCAGTCCCTTTCCTGAACAGAACAAAAAGACAACTACTTACAAGTCAAACTTAAATCTGGAATGAAAAATTAAGATTTTGGGGATTTAAAATTAACTTGGAGGGTCCAGTTTGATAACTTTGAATGCACACCCGGAAGGTTTTTCAAACATATGTTTTCTGATTTTATGTGCATTTCTTGAAATACTTGAACATTTCCACACATTTTGGACCTTCTAAAGAGCAAGAATAATTCAAATCAAATAAGAGAGAATTGAAAATAGCTAAAAATTATATACATAACATTCTGATACAAAAGGAATTAATCTTGATAAAATCAAAACAGTAACATGACTAACCTTGCGTAACATACCATACGTTCTTTTAAACTTTTTGTTCCAACTCACTCCAGACTGTTTAGTTATTTCCTGAAAAAATAAAAATCAGAGTTAAATAACAGATCTGATTCACATCACTATACCTAAGCCCCGGGACATTGTCTCAGAACTGTCTGAGTTCTTGCAGAAGGATTTTCCCTTTGGGAAATAAAAAATTTTACTTTTCTTTTATGCAGAAATTTTCGAAAGATTTTATCTCTTCTTCAGAATTTTATTCAAAAGATGACTTTCTCATGCATTGGAGTGGGGAAATTTTTTTTATTTTGTCTATCTTTTTTTCGGCAGTTACTACTACAGATTTTACGATTTATTTATTTATTTTTTTGATGTGATGATGAATTATAAAATGCAAAAATGGAAATAATTAGTGTATTATCTAAAAAGGAAAATAATTAGTGTGTTGTATTTCTACAAAATGCAAGAATATTGCCCATAATATTAGAATAAAAAAAATCACACATTTAATTAAAAAAAAATTATTTTATATGATCCAATTTTTATTGAAGTTATAGTTTTTTTTTGAAGTTTATATATTTGTTATTGTTAAATATCTTGCAGAAAGATATTACTATTAGAGGTGTGTAGCAGAGAGCCCAAAAAAATTCTGTCTTGGGGTACGGAAGTAGAATGCTTAAGATTACTTTGATTATCAACAATTCTAAGCAAAAATGTAAAAGAACAATTAAGAAAACATATTAATCGATAAAAACATTATCATTCCTACATTACAATACATAGATTTTTTTACTAAGTTTAAATAATAGATTTTTCTTTTAAAATCTAAAACTGCTATATCAACAGAAAACACCACACAGCGCATGTGTATTGGAAAAATAATTTCATAGGAAGGGATAAAAAAGTATTTTTTAAAAAAAAATCCTTAATATAAAATAAGAAAAATCCAAAATATGTTAGCTTTTCCATATTTTTTACATTTTTTCTTTCATTTTCCCCAGACTATTCTTCGAGTTTAAACTGTGTGATTATGTATCGTTTAAATACTAATTAAATAGATGAGCATGATCTAACACAGGGGTTTCCAACTTACACGAGGCCGGGGTCCACAATTAAAAACACAAATCAAATGGAGGGAAACAACTTTATCAAAATTTTATGTAGGACTCCTTTATGTTTGAAGGAAAATTAAATATAACTGTCAGATTTTTATCAAGTTGTACAAAACAAAAGTTTTGAATTGCAAATTAAAATAAGAAGCAGATTTTTAAAAATATTTAATTGTTATTAATAATATTTCTAAAAATATTAAATAAATAATAAAAATTTGGGCTACATTAATTTTAATGTGCACCTATGTATTAAAAAATTAATGTGCAACAGATATCTAATTGTTAAGATATAAAACTTTAAAAAGGTTGGTATTAAAACTTACATAGTAGCACACAAAATCCTCAATGAGAAAATTGAGGTTTGTCTGCTGCAACCACCAGAGAATAGATATTTACATTTAAAATTTACAAATGTGTATAAATATTTTCGTCCAAAATGAGTGGTTTCTAAAAGTTAAATCGGAAAATTTCTGATGCGCACATGCTAAATTATATTCACAAAATACAAAAATATGAAATAAAAAAGAGCAAAATACACGATTATTTTTGAATTTGAATAAATATTTTCTTGGGTGCAAAACCTGAGAAATTTTTTTTTTTGCACCGTTGATATGTTAAATTTCACAGAAACGAAGAAATTAGGTTTTTATTAACGAGAAAAGTATTTTAAACCCATGTATATTTTTTACGAAAATTGTCCACAAAAAACGATAACTAGTATATTTTAGTTCGCGGGCCGCAAAAAAGGCTTCGTGGGCCAGATGCGGCCCCCGGGCCGCCAGTTGGAAACCCCTGATCTAACATCACAACCAATGCATTTAATGATAACCTGGCGAGATACCAAAATTAACATAAGCAGTTAATACAAAGTTATAGTAAACCTAGCTGATGCCACATAAATCCCTTTATTTTTCCAGGTTCCCTATGAGGTGTCTGAATTTTGTCAGCAAGATAAATCTGTTGTACAAAGACCAAATAAATATATTTTGAGCAGGTTGCCACTCAAAAAAAATTCTTTGCATTTTCCCTGTACATATTATACACATTATATTAAGAGGAACTATCACTTGTATAAGCTGTATTGGCCTAGCTATAATTGCTGAGAAAGAGCATCTGAGTAAAAATAATAGAATAACTTACTGCGCATAGAAATTCAATAGGAAGACAGTGGTCAGGGTTCTCTTTTAATATAGATTTTATGAGTGAAACAGGATCTTGATGCACATCATTACTTTCCCTTCCAGATGATGAATCTTCATCCTTTAAAGAGAACAACTCATTATAGTACATCTGTCGGCTCATTTATTATCTATATAAAAACAGAGTGCGTAGCCAAATCTTTAAACAAAAATAAGCACCTCTTAAGTACTTTTTAAGCACTTAAAAAATATTTTTAAACACCATATATATACATCAACAAAATGCAAAATAATTTTCCAAGATTTTACATGATCATGCTAAAATAACAAGTTTCCGACAAAAAAACAACAACTCGTTTCTTGATTATATTATCCACCATAAAAAGATCGTGAGATTTTTCGGTTCGATATCAGAGGGTCGAAAATGAAGCCTGAAATTGAGAATATCTTGTAAAGAATAGCAGAGTTGCACAAGAAACTAAAAGAATCTCACCAAATCCACCTCAGTATTTCACAAGAATTTCATCAAACATGTAAAATGATTGTGAGCCCAACTCAAAAAGCCTGAAAATTTCTCCAATAAAATCATTAATTACCTACTGCAAAAAATTAACGTCTTTGTAAATTTAAGTCATTGATATTTTCAAAACATGAAATTCTAAATAAATTATATGCAGCATAATTTAAATTAATGCTTATGCATAAGTTTATTTTCATCTCTAATCACATTTATTATTCTACTAGAAAAAATATTTACAAATAAAAGAGATGCCAAGTATAAATTTGAGTTCTAATATTTCAAAATAAAACATAAATTTTTTTTTAATATATAAATGTGATCAATAATTTCCTTAAACTTTTGGACGTCAGATTTACGGAAACTTCCGGATCGCGTTTACCGAAAAATCCGGATTTTTTCCGGAGCACTATCATCTCTGAATGATTGACGCTTTCATGTGCTATGAACCGTTAGTATGCCGAAATGTATTGTGGTTGAATAAATTGTGAAAACATTGAATAGAACAATGTAGAAAGCATGGTTTTGTATAATAGGTGGTAAAGAAAAAGTATGAATAATGGTAAAGAAAAGAGTATCATTTTTGAAAAGGGAAAATTAAGCACTTTTTAAAAACACCCAATGAAAAAAGCACTTTTAAGGGCTTTTAAGAAACTAAAATCAAAAATAAGCACCTTTAAGTACTTTTTAAAAACACTATGCACCCTGAAAAAATGTTAAAATTATGAAGCATCAAATCCCCAAATAAGTAACATATTTCATTCAGGCTTTCTCTTAGTGAAACAGTAATTTTGAATCAGTTGGGTGAGCAGGGGTGATTGCGTGCCCAACTCAAATATCCTGAACATTTTTTGAGTAAAATCATTCATGACGCATTTCAAAAAAATTAATGTCTTCATAAATTTAAACCATTTATATTTCAAAAACACGAAATTCTAAATAAATTATATGTAGCATAATTTAAATGAGCAATTATGTATAAGTTTACTTCTATCACTAATCACATTTATTATTCTCCCAGAAAAAATATTTACAAATGAAACATATGCCAAGTATAAATTCTAGTAGTAACTGCTTTTTGATTTAAAAAAAAAAATCTGTCTGGTTATCTTTTGCGCAAAGTTGTTAAATTTTGGACTCCTTGGATTTCTTCTTCTGATCTCTGTATGAACCCTGTTTAAATTCCAAATGTAGTATTCTAATATTAAATCATAATTTTTTTTCTTCTTGCAAATAAATAATTGATCTATTTATAAAAATTAATTAATAGAATGTTATGTAAAAAAAAATTAATTTCTGGCAATTTTTTAAATAAAATATTATAAATTTAAAGATTGTTTAAGTTCACTTAATGCGTAGCACATTAAAAGCTCTTTTTATATTCACAAATTATGAATAGTTTTTTTTTTCTCAATTTTACAAAAACAGGATCTTTCACGAAATGTCTGGACAGACCGCTGGATATATAAAAAAAAACATGTTAATAAAGATGATTTTGTTTGAACTGAGATAAAGTCATTTTATTAAAAATTCATAAAGAGATGGGTTTTTAAAGCAGAGAGAAAAAAAAAGAAGAAAAATGTTACCCACAGGTGGAAGCCATTTTCCCAAAGTGTCGGCATCCCTGACGCAGTCGTGGTGTCCACTTGAGCTGCAGCCACTACAAATAAGATAACGATGATAAGATAAATAATAAGATAAGATAAATTTAAAATAAGATAACGATGGTCTAAAAAGTATTAAAAGCAGATTATTGTTATGCATCCAGTCATACAATTTACTCCAATAGTATCGTAAATCAATGTAATGTTCAGATTGTATTTTGGGCATTTATTGATATTGTTTTTTAGTGGTTTTTAAATATCTCAATATATTTAAAACAATATGGAAAATTCGAATCGTGCATTTGAGTATTTACTTTTTAAGCCAATAATTCGATAAAATTTTCGGCAGATTGATTGATTTCTTCTTAGTTTTTAAACCTGATATTTTTTGTACGATATTATTTATTACAACAACCTAGTCTCGAAACGAAACACGCGTTTGAGGAGTCTGATTTACGACATTTCATTGTCTATCTTTTTTTTCAGTAATTACTACTACAGAATTCATAATTTTCGATTATTTTTTTTATTGTGATAATTATTTACAAATGCGAAAAAGGAAATAATTTGTGCGTCCCCCCCCCCAACAAAATGCGAGAATATCACCCATAAATTTAGAATAAAAATTATTACATGTTCAATTAAAAACAATTATATATATATATATATATCTTTCGTAAACACAGCGCTTTTGTTATTTTAAATGAGTAACATAGATGTTTGTTATTATTAAAAGTATCTTGAGGAAAGATATTAGTGCTGGAGAGTTTTGTCGCAGAAAGCCCTAAAAAATTCTGGCCTGGGGTTGTTGCATATCATGATAAGTAAAACTTACTCATGGCATAATGAATCAACCTGTTTATTTAAAGATACAACTATCAGCCTAAACTTTGGGTATTGGAAACAACTTTGTTTTAATACAAAACTACTGTCATAAGCAAACGTCTCTCATCATTCGCACCTGATGTCTACATAATTGACCACAAGCTTTTAGCACATTACCTCAAGTGCCATACTTAAACCCAATAAAGCATATTTGAGTACAGTATGATAGCATAACATTAAAACAAAAAACTAACTAAAAACAATAAGGTTTAAAAATGAGCTTTCGTGCAGAAAAAAAGCTACATTTATTTACAGACTTTTAAAAGCTATTGTAGATGTGAAAGATAACGCTACTAAATGTTAATTAAACAAAAATTTAGAATACTTATAGGTGAACATTTTTGAAAGTTGATAATGGGCTTTTAGAGATAAAGTTACTGTTACTTTTTTTATTATTGACTTCCAAAAAAAAAAACTTTTCTTTCATTTTTAAAATATTCCATGCAGTTTCGCTAAGAATGGAATATTAAAAAGACTTATTTTTTCAACTGCAATGCTTGGCAATATTTTAGTCATATAGTTAATAGGGTAAGGATATGCTATATTTAATTTGAAAGGAGTGTTTTTTTTTTAAATGTACAATTTTTTCTGCTTTCCCTAACTAGAGGTTTTGGAAAGCGATTGAGTGGCTTTAGGAGATTTAATAAACCTACTAAAATTTTAACTGTAATTTTAATAAGAAGATGAATTTGCTTTTGGATACAAATATACTCACGTATTTCTTTTGTTATCAGCAGCAATTCTAATAAGCTCTTGATCTTCTGCAGTCATAAAATCATCCTTGTCATCAGGATCACTTGCAAGATCCTACAATAAACACATTTAGCGCAAAGTTGCATCTAATATAGAAATGTTACAAAGGGGGAGTAGTAAAAATTATCACAAAAAATTTTTCATCAACAATTGTAAAATCAAAATTATCCAATTTTTATTATCTTTAATTTCCTTATTTTCTTTTCTTGAACTAGTAGCTTTTTACCTTCTTTTTTTTCAATTACAGAAAAGCACTTCTGAATATTTCCATTTACAAAATTATTTTTACTTTTCTTTTCTTTTAAAGTTTAATTTATGTTGTCTTAAAGCCCACAGATTTATGAATTAATAAGTAATAAAACTTGAACTGTTTGAAAAAACTATAATATTTAAATTACTTTTTGCTTTTCTCTTAATTGCTTACAATTTCTATATAAGGAAAAAAAAATCCATAATTACTGTAACAAAATAAAAATATAGGGTTACGGCTGATTTTGTATAATATATTAATTGTGTAAAACAATTGCACTCTAACTTAGCACATTGTTTCGTTAGCTTCAAATCAAGGTAAGCAAAAGTGGGCCTAGCTCAGAAAAGAACCTGCCCAGGATTTTCTGGGTATACCCATCCAAAAAAACTCACTTTTTTTCAAGGCAGAGGTTACTGTGTTTGACTTTACTTTAAAAGCAAAACAATTTAAAATTATTGTCATTTAAACAATAACTTCCAAAAAGATAATTTAACTTGGATATATTAATTGAAATACATTAGACAAATACATGAGACCATATTAATGTGCTTTTAATTAGGATAGAAAAGTGAACTGCACATTGGGAACTGCGGCTGGCAAAATTTTTAAATTTATATGAGATTTTAAATATTATAATTTCATTAATCACAATTTTGTTACTAGTGCTTAGCTTTTGCTATCAGGGGTCTGTCCAGACATTTTGTAAAAGGTCTGTTTTTCGTGAAATTGTGAAAAAAGTCCGTTATTGCATAAAAAAAGTCCAAGAAAAGTCCGTTATTGCATAAAAAAAACATTTTCAAGGAGTTTTTAAATTGTAAAGACAAACAAGATTATGCTCAACACTGTAAAATTATAATAAAAAAAATTAAATTTTAAAAAATAAACAACAATTGCTGCTTCTAAATTAGAGATGCAACATACAAATATTTGGTATTATTTAGCCTATACTGCTGAACGCAGAATATTAATTTCGGACGAATAATGGAAGAATCGTCTGCCGACGACAAAACTTAATTTGTTTACATCCATCTTTCTTGTTTTCTGCCCTGGAAAGGGTTTATTCGATTAATAAAATAATAATGAAGATAAACAAATTTGTGAAGGGTCCGATTAAAAGAAAAATCATTTTGTGAAGGGTCCGTTTTTAAGTTAAAATATTTTGTGAAGGGTCCGTTTTTATGAAAAGATATTTTCTGAAGGGTCCGTTATCGAACCCAAATTTCTTCTAAACAGATCCCTGGCTATGATATTAATTTTGCATTTATAAAATATCTTGGCAGATTGCAGTGATTTATTATGATTAAATCAAGTAACTAAATTTATGAAAAGTCATAAGTTTTTATGAAATAAAATTATTTATGTAAATTGAAAAAGTTATTGAATTTTCTTAAGCCATTTCTAGGATATAATTTACAAGTTTATACATTATTATAGACACTATTATTATAGACATTATTAATATACATTATTATAACATGAAAAACTGCTCTTATATATTTTAATGATATCTATTAAACTAATCAGTATAAAAATCTTTATGATTACCTTGAAACTGAACATTAAGTATTAGATTTTTTTTTCTGATTATAAAAAATGTGATAAGAAGGAAATTATAAATTTTTTTTTTTGGAGGAGGGACAGTGATGCTTATTAATTAAACAAGTTTTTACATTTTATTGCTTGAAATGCATTAAAATATTCAGTTGTGGGCCGATCTTGCTAAATATTAGTATATTAAAAGTATTGATATGTATGTGAATTCGTATTTTGGGTACATTAA
Organism: Parasteatoda tepidariorum; assembly: GCF_043381705.1. Lineage (NCBI taxonomy): Eukaryota > Metazoa > Arthropoda > Arachnida > Araneae > Theridiidae > Parasteatoda > Parasteatoda tepidariorum. The sequence continues at coordinate 7,401,200 of NC_092211.1, forward strand.
AAGAATTAATGCTAAAAAGTTGAATTAGAATTTTATATGAGATTTCAGTTAACGATGAAATTTATGTGTCATGTTAAATTAAGTATTAATTTCAATAAACCATAAATTATTTCACTTTCTTTTAAAAAAATTTCATTAAACTCAGTTTAATACCATTTAAATTTATTGCATGAAATAATTTTATAGTATAAAATTAGCAAGTATACTTAAGAAAATTTTTAATTTTTGAACCAAAATGTCTTGTATTTTGGAAATTTATAGGTGCAATTAACCACAAAAATGTTTTGCTTCTCAATGTAATATATAAATAAAATCGCCCAAAACAATTTTTCAATGTTGTTAGCACAATCCTGTTGGCCAAAAAACCGCATGTTATGGTTCCTTAATTACTAAATATATAGATATCTCTTAGAAGTGTTTTGATTCACAACAAAGTTAATAATATCATTTAAATAAATTATTCTACTACTAGAGCCAAACTGAAATAATTCTGATGATTCTGGTGTCTTATTCTTATACCATTTTCCTGACACCTATCATCAGAATTAAATTAACAAAAGATATTCCCATTAATTACAAATTTATTCATTATTTTTTAAGGTATTTATTTGTGATATTTATAATCTTTTCTTAATTTTATATCAGACTATTACTGAGATGCAACTTTTATTATTCCAATTAAGAGGCTTAAAATTAAAAATGATATTCTTTTCTTATAAAGTAATCCTCAAATATTACCCAACATTTTGTGAAATTTTTTAAGAAAAACTGAGTGAATGCTGCATGAAACTTCAATGGTCTGTCTAAGTTTTTTTGAGAGGTACCTATTTTGTAAAAATTTAGACATAATTTGTAAAAAATAAAAATTATATTAAAAAATCAATACAAAAATATGGTAAAGTAGGAAAATATTTTCAAAAATTGTCACTACAAATAAAAATTATTTATGACTGGTAAATTTCTATATATTTTCCCCCCATATACTCAAAAATAATTTTGCTATTGTGAAATCTTGGGCTTAAAATATTACCTAAATTAAAAAATGGAGACTTTTTTATTTCCAAGGAGTATAAGGAGTCTGTACGTACCCTCATATTTATATAGGCAAAACTTAAAAAAAGATTATTCTGGATTAATTTCAAGAGTAAATGGAAAAAATTTCCAGTTGAATACATGAGAGAAAATAGTTTTTAATTTTCCGTGGAATTATCTACCATCTTAACGATAGTCTGGCTTTTTTGAACTTTTAGCCACAAGCTTTCCTACATCAAAAACGGGTTCTCTCATTGTTATTAAATTGAAAGAGTAGTACAAAGCAGAGATTTTTCCATGTCCAGCCGCTCAATGCTTGGAGGGTAAATAATTAATTAATTACTAATCACATTTTTCCCTAATGATAAAATATTTCCATTCTATGTTTTTAGATATCTTTATCTTTAAAATAGACATATATATTATTTTAAAAAGGAACCTGCTTTTAGCGAAAAAAGAAACCAGAAGTTTGGAAGTCCTGTGTTTAGAACCCATAATTATATAACATATAACCCATAATTATTTAATAATTATATATAACCCATTTATATAACCCATAATTATATAAATAACAAATATAGACTTTGAAATTAAAATATTGAATATTTCCAATTTGATAAATAATTCCAACGTGCTTCAAAATTATGATCAAAAGTTAATAAGAAATTTTAACAGCAGGTTAAGTATATTTTTTTTAAGCATAATATATACATGAATTGTTAATTTCAATTGTGAATTGTTATAAATGAATTGTTAATTTAAGAGAAATATATGAAGGGTGGTCAAATGAAAACTTGACACCTACTACAAAGTGATCATGGCATTTGTTATATACAAAGGTTATTACTAAAAGCATAATTATATATTTACACTACCAGGATAAGACTATTTATTTCGGTCTTGTAGGTTCTACAACAAAAGGATCCACAACCTCACCCAACTTTACAATATATTGCAGGAATTAATCCGACATTCACTTTATTAAAGCAGGTGATAAAAAATGGAAACGATCTTTGCTAAGAGCCATGGACAATATGGACCAGAACAAGATTATCTTTGGATTTTCCCAGATCAAACTATCAATCCAGGCAATTACATCAGGCATAATGGTTTGATGAACTTGTCCCCTCCCATAGGCATTGCTTTGAGTCTTCCCACACTATCTCTTTTGCCTTTCTTGCACACTAGTCAGGGACATGCTGTGATAGCAAACATACAGTGATGATTTTCACTTGTTCCAATTCTTAACAAACACTCTTTTTATTACTTTCCCCACCAAAGCAAAACTGAAATAACTGTGCACTCTCACTATTCTAAACTTAGGAATGGCAGACGCTTACTTTGTCACCCATTCCATCACATGCTAATATTGGAGGCAACGAGATAGCAGATAGATTGGCCAAAGAGGGCAGTCATCACTCTCTAACTTTACTCCAATTAAAAATATAGACAAAAATCAATCTGCCCAACTCCACCTACGCACTGCAACATCTCCTGGCACCCTTCTGGGAATCAATTGCGATCAAAGCTTCCAGACTACCTTGGCCAGATTCTCAACTGGTCACCTAAAATGTCTAACATTCGAACGTGGCACAAAAATTTACCCGACTTCTAAAAACTGCTGTGTCCATCCAGCCTCAACCAAGTTAAAGTTCAAGTCAAATGGGATCAAAGGCATGGAACACAGTATAAAGGGTATAAAGGAAGTATACTTAATCACACTAAAATGCAAAATTAAATTTTTCTGAAAAATATGTTTAAAAATTATAAAATTAAAATTTTTTTTTTTAAAGTAGTGAAAAATTTTGAAGAAACTCTCTACTATGGATATTTTTTCTCTCTTTTTGTTTAGAATTAAGTATGTAAGGAAAAAAATCTACTAATTTTCCTAACATAAAATAAATGTGTCTAGAAGTAACTATCATTAACTTCTTAAAACTTTCTACTATTATGATTACATACTTAAGACTATAAATCAAGATATTTTTTATGAAAAGCTGTATGTTTTTGCTTATTTGCCTACAGTTAGAACTAAAGAAATTTTTTAGGCAGGGCATATTATAATTTACATCAATTTATTAAATTCAATAATAATTGTTTTTTAAATTTCATAACCATTTAACCTATATAATTTTTATAATATAATTTTAATAAACATTTTCTATCTCTTTATAAAATTTTCAAATACTGTGCAAATCAAAATAATATTTTTTAGAAAAATCAGATTAATAAATACTTACTAAATTTTGTTTCATTTCAAGCGCTTCTTCCAAGCGTTTTATTTTTAGACAATTTTCCTCGATTCTGTCATTGAATTCTCGATCTTGTATTTTTATCTCTGATAAAGCGGTCCCAAGGTTTTCTATCTTATGCCTCAAACTATTATTTTCAGTGTTTACTCCAGTGACGGTCTCGACATTTGAATCACTTATACTAGATATGTTTGAACATGAATCTGGTCTAAACCAACCAGATTCATATTGAATGGTTTTTTGAGAAAGACTAATTGAATCCTGTAAAAGAAAATGATCTTGTCAATAGAAGAAAAAAATATCAATTAATTAGAACCGTTTTCAAATTCTGTTTAAGTTTTCATAAAAGCTTACTGTCTATATTTAGCTTCACTTAAAAAAAAAAAAAAAACTCTTTAATAATGAAGTTCTTAAATGTTCTTTTTTCTCTACAAAAAAATAATGTAAAAGGTTTATTTTTCTTCTTTTTTTTGAGCAAATCCTAGTAAAGCAAAAAAATTTCTATTATAAATTGGAGTGAACATACCATACCTGTAAACGCTGTTACAATTTGCAACATTTAACTTATATTTTTTACAACCTTTATATATATTATTTTACTTAAAAAACCTACAGGAAATATTAGTGTAAAATACAAAAAAGATATTGAGAGAAATAGAGGACTTTTCAAATATGTTAGGAAAATACCTACATATTCTCAACTATATTTCGAATTAAAAATCGTTCAACTGTTTCAATAGAAAAAACTAGATTTATTTGTCTTTATTATAGCTCAGAAAATTTACATTTCAATTTGAACCAACTATTCAATACTTTCTCATTATATAAATTTTAAATGAATAACTTATAGCAGGGGATCCCAACCCTAGGCCTGCGGGCACCATGGCACCTGTCGATCAGTCTAGGTATTTCAGTAGTTTTCCCATAAAATGCTATGCAATTTCTTTTTTGCTTTTTCTTTATTGATGATAAACACAACTAAAATAGAAATCGGCAGGAAAACGACCTCCATCCACACAGATATAAGCACAAAGCAAAATATACCTGACTTCTATACTATATAGCTGACTTCTATACTGACTATATACTTTGTATGTTTTGCAAGCAATTTAGTAATCATTTATTTTACACAAGAATATTAATACTAATTATATTCATATATTAAATTAATTTTTAAAATTACATTTTTTGTGCATTATATGTAGTGTGTATTATTACCTATGTCTACCAACTATAAATTTATCTTGAAAAAATAAATGGTGCNCTTACTAAATTTTGTTTCTTTTCAAGTGCTTCTTCTAAGGTTCTTATTTTTAGACAATTTTCCTCCAATCGCTCATTGAATAGTTCCTCTCGAGCTTTTACATCTGATAAGGCTGTCCCAAGACTTTCTATTTTATGCCTCAAACTATCATTTTCAGTCTTTAATGCAGTATTAGATAAGTCAGAACAGGATAGCCAACCAGATTCACATTGAAGAGTTTTTTGAGAAAGACTAATTGATTCCTGTAAAAGAAAATGATCTTGTCAATAAAAGAAAAAAATATTAATTAATTAGAACCGTTTTCAAATTCCGTTTAAGTTTTCATAAAAGCTTACTGTCTATATTTAGCTTTACTTAAAAAAAAAAAACTCCTTAATAATGAAGTTCTTAAATGTTCTTTTTTCTCTACAAAAAAATAATGTAAAAGGTTTATTTTTCTTCCTCTTTTTGAGCAAATCCTAGTAAAGCAAAAAAATTTCTATTATAAATTGAAGTGAACATATCATACCTGTAAACGCTGTTACAATTTGAAACATTTAACTTATATTTTTTACAACATTTATATTATTTTACTTAAGAAACCTACAGGAAATATTAGTGCAAAATATGAAAAAGATATTGAGAGAAATAGAGGATTTTTCAAATATGTTAGGAAAATATCTACATATTCTCAACTATATTTTGAATAAAAAATCATTCTACTGTTTCAATAGAAAAAACTAGATTTATTTGTTTTTATTATAGTTCAGAAAATTTACATTTTAATTTAAACCTACTATTCAATAATTTCTCATTATATAAATTTTAAATGAATAACTTATAGCATGGGTCCCCAACCCTAGGCCTGCAGGCACCATGGCACCTGTCGATCGGTCTAGGTATTTCAGTAGTTTTCCCCATAAAATGCTATGCAATTTCTTTTTTGCTTTTTCGATATTGATGATAAACACAACTAAAATAGAAATCGCCAGGAAAATGACCTCCATCCCCACAGATATAAGCACAAAGCAAAATATAGCTGACTTCTATACTGACTATATACTTCGTATGTTTTGCAAGCAATTTAGTAATTTTACACAAGAATATTAATACTAATTATATTTATATATAGAATTAATTTCTAAAATTAAACTTTTTGTGCGTTACTTCATTATTGTTTACTTGATTATTCAATTGAAAACTATTGAAATAAATTGTTACTTGCTGAATCCAAAATTAAAAAAAATTATTAAAATTTATTTGTACTTTAAATTACCTAAGTACATTATTTAAATCATATAACACACTTTAAAGAGCAAAAATTAAGATTCTCTGGTCAACCATAATATAATTAAAAACATTAAAATACACCAACCCAATTAATAATTAGTATTAACGGCACCAAGTGTACCAATTAAGGTTGGGAAAAATTTAGATTTAATTAATTAATATTATCGTTAAGAGGTTGTGCAAAACAAGAAAACAAAGATAAAGGTAACCAATTAATCATGGCGCGTGACTATTACTATAGTGGAAAAGTACTTAAAAAGTTTGCTACAATAACCCTTAAAAATAAAACATTTAAAAAAACAACAAATAAATCAATGCATCATGGTGATTAAGTCCAACATACCTGTTGCTGAATCAAGCGGAGATTTACTTCAAGCTGAAAAAATATTTAAAATGACCAATTTTTGAGTCAGAAGAAATGAGTTCTTGTCGTTACGAAATAAACATATCCTTTTATTTTTTTTAGCTGATGAATGTTCTAAAAACACACAACAGGGGAATCACAACATCTATGGGAAGCAGGGACACAGAGAGATCACAATTACGACATAAGGCTAGGCTGAACTGGTGGACATCTTATCAGTGAAAGGAAAAGCAAAAACATAAGGCCACACGGGATCCACAAATCTTATTCATCTTTTTGAAAACATGAAAGTTCCCCTCTCAAAAACCAAAGGAAGAAACTCCACCAAACAAAACCATGGCGAAGGAAAACGCCATCACAGCAAAAGCACCCACTGGGGGTAGAAAAAAGAAAAATCCCTGTTAAAGGATCATAGTGCGTCTGGACAATATCTTTTCGAATGCCCGGTTCCAAAAAAAATGGGCGGCATTTATATCATTAGGTTGAAAATTGAAGTTAAACTTCCTAAAACGCAGCAGAGTCGTGGCTAAGAGAGAACCAAAGTGAACTGATGAACAGCTTAAATAAAATCACAATTATGAACTAACTGCGACCATATCGGACCATCTCCCATGTGCCTACATCAAAGGCTGCCGAAGGTCAAAACCGTGAAGGACGACAGACAGAAAGGCGTCAGAGGAGAGGGCTCAGGGGTTGGCCTAATTTTTAGGTCACAATTTTGTTAGAAACAATCAAATTAAGTGACACAATGTCACACATATACAATCATTTGCTTAAAAAATATTTTAAAAATACAATATCATATAAAATAGTTGTCTTAATAATTTTCATAAAATAAAAAAAAGCTTAAATCTCAAGAGTATTTCAGAAGAAATGAATGAAAAGATTATGTATGAAAAGTTTCATTTCAATATATTGACACTGAAAATGAGTAGCAGAATATTTCTAAAAACTTTTTTTTCTTGCTCAGCTTTAAATTATTTATATTAGAATTCCTGTAAATAAATTAAACCTATCCTTAAAAAGAAAATTAGAATAGCAGGAGCTATAATTTAGTTTCAAACTTCCAAAAATACCAGTGTAGAAGAAAATTATTATTACAGCCTTGATTTATAAAGCTTTAATCAGTAAAAAATTGACATTTTAAAAGAGAACATTTTATTGAGAATAAAGACAATTACCATTATCATTCACTCAGTTTCGATTTATAGATTCTCTTCTACTTAACCCTTTTCTTTTTTAATAAAATGGAACAATAAGTTGAGTTTTTATGCACACTCAAACTTTTTATTCGTTTTAGACAGTATTGATACATTTTTATTTTATTTTATAACCGTCGTGGAACAGCCAATCCAATTCAGGGCTTAAGACCACTAATGTTCAACTCTGTAGACGTTTAATTTTGAAACCAATCTAGAAGACAAAGGAACTCCTGGATCAAGTAATGGGAGAAATTTGCCTTAGAACTGCATTTGCGTTAGAAGGAAAGGAAAACCACGAAAACCTCCCAAGGTTAGCCTGACGGTAAGGGGACTCTAACCCATGAACCGTCTACCACTGAGGATACTTTATGACAGCACTGTGGTTGGTGCAAGCCGGGTGCAGAATTTGTATCGATCAGCTACCGCTGGGATTTGAACTTGGTTCACCTCATTGGAAGGCTCAATCCATTGAGCCACCAAGGCTCAATATTGATATATATTAATTAATTTCAATATAGATCCCAGTTGCTGCTTTGTCTATATCAGTGCTAAATATTTTCAAAAGCTATGAAGATGATTGACTATAGCACTATGAATAGTGATTGCTTTTCCCTCAGAGAGCCTTCACAATCAATCAAAGCAGTCACTATCATAAAATTAAAAGTCATTAGCATCTGAATAAAATGAAGAAATAATGTCTCAAAACATATTCCTTTTCCACAACTATTCCAAAATTTTGCAATTAATTTAGTTTAAATAGTCAAAAAGTATTAACATTTTTAGATATTAATTTAAAGGCATAGTTTTATAAGTACAAATTCAAAACTAAAATGACTGGAAAGCAATTTCAAAGATAAACTCTTAAGATTTAGCATAAGTTAATCTTCTTCTACAATTATACTTTTCATTAGCAGCGATTAATCCATTGCTATAACCATTTCTTACATTTGAAATCATTTCTGAATGTCTTAAATCTCCTTCTATTAAAGAATATTCACCAGATTGAACCACAGAGTTGACACCAGCATCCTACAAAGTAGAAATTGTTGAGCATAAGGCAGTGCTATACGTATGCAAAAAATCACTAAAATTATGCCATCCTATCTTTAAAAGTTTTACAAAAAGATTAGGTAAAAATAATTTTTTAATATATATACATACGTGTTAGGATTATTTCAGTTTTATTTAAGAAACAGCCATCTTAAAAAAAAAAAAAAAACCTTTTTTTTTCGACCCTGTGCTGTGACCTTCTTATTTCGTGATATTTTCACTAAAGACAAATATTTGCAAATTTCTTGTAGCAATTATTCTTACAATATTAGGAAAAATATACTAATTGACACTCTTAAACAGGATATGTAGACAAATTTTTCAATGAAAAATAACCACTTTTTAAGCACTCAAAAATATTTCAAGGCACTAAAAATCATGCACAAATTAAATTTTTTCTTCTTATTATTTAAAACATATATACATAAGATTAATAAAGTGCCAAAAAATTTTTTAATAAAAACATTTCACTCAAATTTTAAAAACATTTAATACAGTTATTCATTCTACTTTTTAAAAATTACTTCAGTAAATCAAGTAAAAAGAAATAATGCTAATTTAAGAACATGTTAAATTAATAAAAAAATGTCCTGAGTATTTTTTAAATTTAAATAAATATTATTTAGATATGTATACTGTACAAAAATAACAATAAAATTAACATCATTGAAGTGATAAAGATGTGCAAACAAAGTAAATAAAGAAAGTCTAAATAAATTCTTACAACAAATATAAATTAATGAATGATTTCCTTTTAAATTACTCTTAAAATCTCCATATATGATCAATACTTTTCTAATCAAGTGGTTAAAAAATAATTTAGATAATTTTAAAATAAAAATATAGTTAGTATAGGTGCTTTTTGCAAAAAAATAAATTATAATATGCAATCCCTATGTCATATTTAATAATTTGAAATTATTGAATTGTATTTGTTAATTCCAAATATTTTTCAATCAAATAATAGAGAGATAAAGAAATTTTTTTTAATGAGAAATTTAAATCACAAGACTTCTTATAACCTTTTCAAAATATTAAACATGAGAATGGCTCGCAATTCATACTTGGAAGAAAGAAAAAAAAACTTGCCTAATATTTTTTTTTAAATGAAATAACTCAAAAATTTTGAAATTTTCGGTAATAAATCCAGTAAAATAAGAATATAATAAAAAGCCTAAAATACTTCCTACAATTAATAGAAAGTCTTTCAGATTCAAAATCCAGGGTGTGTAGCCAAATCTCTCAACAAAAAATAAGCATCTTTAAAGTACTTTTTAAGCACTCAAAAAATATTTATAGCACTATATACATTATCAAAATGCAAAATAATTTTCAAAGATGTGATCATGCTAAAATAACTATTTTCTGACAAAGAACTCATTTCTTGATTATATTAGCTTCCATAAAAATATATATAGATTTTTGGGTTCAACTTCAGAGGGTAGAAAATGATGCCTGAAATTGAGAATATCTTGTAAAATGCAGAAGTTGCACATGAGAGTGCAAGAAGGTGACCAAACCAGAGCTCAATTAGTCACTTCCAAGTATTTTATCAAACATGTAACATGATTGATGTTATCATACATTACGGACTGACGGATCCAATTAACTAAACAAATGGTTACATAAGTTTTCTCTAGTATAGCTTGATGTACACTAATTTCAAAGTGCAATTGAGATTACATTCCAAATTACCTTCAAAGAATAAAACACTCAAAAAAGATTATTCTGTAATAAGTTTTTAGCTGAAAAAAATATAATCTTTAACTATTCTGCTGAAAAATAAAATACTAATATAAAATATCATGTAATAAATGACACTCAAGTTATCTCTTTTGATAGATAAGTAAAAACAATAAGATTTGAAAGAATTTTTTAAGGAAGCTTATAGTAAAAAGAAGATAAACAGATAAAGATTTTATTTAAAAAAAAGTGTCATAATTTAATGAACACATAAAGAAAACAAAAGTAAATACAGAGACAAAATAATTATATAAATACGAATCATTACATCAGAAATACAAATATAGGTATATGATCAAAGAAAAACAAGCACTAATTATCATCAAAAATGGCAAAGTAAACAACAACAAAAAAAAAAGTTAGAAAAATATTAACCTGTGTGGGGGAATCTCCTACATAAGTGCTTTGAAGATTTGATGGTATAAGCACACCCATTATCTGCAATATTTGTAACAAATGGTTTAGAATTATATTGGCTGCATTGTTTGAATATTGGCTGCAATATACATGTTAACATATCACAATTTTAAAAAAATAAGATCATTTAAGTTATTTTTAGATAACATTAAATCTACTATCGAAGCAACATACCTCTCTATTTTTTTCTGATAAAAACAGGACAAATTTATGAAGTTGAAGGTCAAAGGAGATTATTGTAATAATTTTTCTTTAATGTTCTTTTTATAAAATAATCAACATTTCTATGACCATCATTCTTAACTTATCAAAATATTATTATGTATGATAAGTTAATTAAGTGAAAAAAGCACAATTGTGCAAAATATCCACTGGCCAAATTGCTTTGAACTTCACCAGCGAATTAATCGCTATTAAAGAGGCTCTTGCCTATTGTCACTCCCAGTCTCTAAAAGACTCAATAAAAGAAATCGTGATTTTCTCAGACTCAAAATCAGCACTCGAAGCAATACATAATGGTAATACATCAATAACGCATGAAATTAATACCCTTCTTCATTTATTAAATATCCGTTGCACTCTCCAGTGGATCCCGGCTCATGTTGGAATCGAGGGAAACAAATGCGCAGATGCCCTTGCAAAGGATGCACGCGACGAAGATCAACCTCGAGCTGTTACCTGAGCAGATGCGAATGCTGTCGCCAGACGAAGGATATACAACCAGCATTTTAGCTAGGCAACAATCCCCGATCTAAACTGCCCAAGAAACCTCTCCTCTACAATAGCTAGGCTACGTACTGGACATTTCAAGGGCATGAAGATCTCATGCCCCCATATAAAATTCTATCCCATGTGCAAGTACTGTCCTCATTTGCAACTAACTCCAGACCATGCTTTTGACTGCCAGGCCATTATCGGCTCCCTCCTTCAACTTGGAGCACTTTCTATTGAAATTCTCCATGGCCATCGGGCTCCAGAACTTGCAAACCTTGTTATCAAGACTTTTGGAGGACTCTAATCTTTGCACTAACATAGACACGACAACAACAACAGCACAAACAACATCGGGATAATATTTTTTTTGTTACTTNCTGACAAAGAACACCTTTCTTGATTATATTAGCTTCCATAAAAATATATATAGATTTTTGGGTTCAACTTCAGAGGGTAGAAAATGATGCCTGAAATTGAGAATATCTTGTAAAATGCAGAAGTTGCACATGAGAGTGCAAGAAGGTGACCAAACCAGAGCTCAATTAGTCACTTCCAAGTATTTTATCAAACATGTAACATGATTGATGTTATCATACATTACGGACTGACGGATCCAATTAACTAAACAAATGGTTACATAAGTTTTCTCTAGTATAGCTTGATGTACACTAATTTCAAAGTGCAATTGAGATTACTTTCCAAATTACCTTCAAAGAATAAAACACTCAAAAAAGATCATTCTGTAATAAGTTTTTAGCTGAAAAAATATAATCTTAAACTATTCTGCTGAAAAATAAAATACTAATATAAAATATCATGTAATAAATGACACTCAAGTTATCGCTTTTGATAGATAAGTAAAAACAATAAGATTTGAAAGAATTTTTTTAAGGAAGCTTATAGTAAAAAAAAGATAAACAGATAAAGATTTTATTTAAAAAAAAGTGTCATAATTTAATGAACAATGACACATAAAGAAAACAAAAGTAAATACAGAGACAAAATAATTATATAGATACGAATCATTATATCAGAAATACAAATATAGGTATATGGATCAAAGAAAAACAAGCACTAATTATCATTAAAAATGGCAAAGTAAACAACAACAAAAAAGTTAGAAAAATATTAACCTGTGCGGGGGAATCTCTGACATAAGTGCTTTGAAGATTTGATGGTATAAGCACACCCATTATCTGCAATATTTGTAACAAATGGTTTAGAATTATATTGGCTGCATTGTTTGAATATTGGCTGCAATATACATGTTAACATATCACAATTTTAAAAAGATATGATCATTTAAGTTATTTTTAGATAACCAGAGGTGATTGTGAGCCCAAGTCAAAATTCCGAAAAATTTCTTGAGTTCAAAAAAAAGAAAAAGAAAAGAAGTTTAAATTGAAAAAAATTTAAACAAGTTTTTTTCTTCCCTTTTATTAATATTTCTTAGTTTATCATTAATACATAACTATGATGACCTGGAGAAGTAATTAAAATGTACAAATATGTCTTTCTTTCCTGAGTTTATGATTATAACAACTATTTACTGATAAAAAATTAATATTAATCATGAATATAAGCTTATAAAGTATCTCTCTGGCTCTCCCTTACAAACAAATAAAATAAACTGGGTTTTCAAGTTCCACCTTCGAAAATTTGATTTCCAGAAACTTCTGTGATCAATGATTTTTTGAAACATCTGGACCTTTGACCTCCGGAAACTTCCGGATCACTGTTAACGAAAATTCCGGAAATCTGGATTTTTTCCGGAGCACAATCAGCCCTGGATAACATTAAATCTACTATCGAAGCAACATACCTCTCTATTTTTTTTCTGATAAAAACATATGGGACATAAAAAATGTTTTTAAACTACAAAGTACACTTTAATAGATTCATCTATAATAATAATAATACACTTATCAAAACATTAGAAAGTTTTCATAACCATTCTTATTTCTATTTATTCTTTTAACAGATTTATTTAAAATAAGGAAAAAAATAGAATTATTAAACTACAAAATATACTTGAAATATTCCTTTTCTACAACAAAATTGCAAAACTTTTTATTAATAAATAAATAACAAAATTTTGATTTTAAAATATATTCCAAATGAAAAAAAAAAACTGTTTCATAGTTTATTTAGCTCATTATTTTTATAAAATATCACATTTCAAGACAGTTACCTTCTGATTTACTTCATAACAGGATAGAAGATTAAGTCATATGGTTTGATTACCAGAATTTAAAAAATAATTACCTCACTAAGAGATCTTTTTAATTTTTCGAGAGATGAAACGAGTTCTTTTTCATTATTATCTACAGCAGCTTGAATTGTAGATTTAATAATTGGCCTCATTTGCTTTGGGATGTAATCGGTTTCTTCGTGGTACTTTCGCGCACAACTTTTGATTGCTTCATCTCTGTGCTTAATTTTCTTGTTCAAAGCTAGGATTTTTTCCTGCAATTCCTTTGACTCTTGGTTTGCTTTCTGAAAATGAAGTAAAATAATTAGAAAAGAAGTATTCAATTAAAAAACTAAATATGAAGTAGAATAAAATTTTTAATTACACAAAATAAGAAAATTTCGATCTTACTTACAAAAAATTAATAGATGTTAGAATGTATTTTTATAACAAATAATTGTAATAGGTGTTAGAATTACTCGAATCTCAATAACTGATTACGGTTACTGATAGCTTTAAGACTGGTCATTTTATAGGTATTACATAGGAAATTTTCAGGTTTAAATTTTTAAAAAAAATAGTTTTTTCCTGATTTTTGGAGTTAAAATAAAATTATTTAAATATTCCAGGTTTTCCCTATTCTCCCTCACCAGTGGGAGCCCAGACAATACATAATTGACTTATTAAACCTCACATTCAGGAATGTTTGTTATTTTTTTACTTATTATTTCCCCCCTTTTTTTCATATGTCTATAGTTTTTCTTTGTTTTATCTTAATTTTGAACTTATATATGTATATATATATATACAGTACACTCTCGATTATCCGTGCGCGGATTATACGGTTTGCGGATTATCCGTGCTCATTCCGGAGTCACACAAAAAATATAAAGAGAAACATTTTCAAGATTAAAAATATTTGATTCATGAAGTTATAACACTACCAAATTTTTGGAAGCAATANGGTAATATATATATATTAAATAGCTTTACATATAAATTGAGTCATTATTAAAAAATAATCAAAACTTACATAGATATTGGTATAAGATAAAAAAAACTACAATATAAATATTTCAGACAATAAAGATAATTAGGTATTGGCATGATTAGAAATATAAGATAAATAAAAAAAACTGAGAAACAGCGATAAAAAAACTAAAATGGTAAAGTTGAAAAAAATGAAAATAGAAAAAAATATCCTATTAATTCTTAAAATAAAGTTTTAATGCAAAAAATAATTTTTTCTAGAAATAAATTATCTATTTTTTCATAAGCTAAGATGATAAAGCCAAAGTGCCGATTGGGATAACTGCTGCAAACAAGCAATCACCATTACTGATGCAAGTAGAATATCGTTTTAAAAAAAGAAAAAAGGTAATCAGAAACGCTTATAAAAATGAAGTGCTATAATGAAAACTCCTATAAAAAAATTATATAAAAAACCAAAATGGAAAAAATAAAAACTGACTTTAATCTTTGAAAGAAAATTTTAAAGCTAAACATCTCAGTTTTCAAATTATTATATTTTCAAAAAAAAAAAAGAAAAAAAAAAGAAAGAAAGATAAAAGTAAAATAATAGAAACCCTCTTAATTGCCTCGTCATAATAGAAACACATCTTTTTAAAAAAGAAAAAACCAGATAGAAACCAAAACAAAAATCATTCTTAACATTTATACATAAAATTTAAACATTAAAAAACTCTATTTAAATTGTTCACATTGGCGTATTTATCGAAAAGAAACTTATCATAAAAGAATAGCGTCCATTAGAAATGCTTATTAAAAAATGCTGATAAAAAGAAAAGTTAATAAGAAAAAATCAAACAAAATTGTTCTTAGGGGCCGTTCAAAAAGTATGTACATCTCAAAGGGGGGAGGGGATTTGCTATTTTGTACGATGGGGAAGGGGGAGGTATTATACAAAGTATGTACATTATAAGCATACACACCATTTTGAAAGCTCAATATGGTTATAATATAAGTAGATCTGGCGTTTATTTACATTTATTACCACGACAATAAAATTCAAGAGAAGGAAAGCGACATATTCAAACAGTTCCAGTGAAACCGATGAAAGCATAAAATGAAACTCACAAAACTTATATGAATTCCAAGTTTGCAGCTGCAACTATACAAAATTTGGAACTGTTGGCATCAATTTTGGGTCCAAATGAGGTCTTTTTCATAAGCTAAGATGATAAAGCCCGAGTGCCGATTGGGATAACTGCTGCAAACAAGCAATCACCATTACTAATGCAAGTAGAATATCGTGTTAAATTACCGGACCACGACTGGGTAGTAGCTCCATCTCACAAGATCACTCCTTCCGTGTACGCTCTTATCAAAATTGAAAATAATCAAATACAAACAAAAAGTGCAGTGACATACTCGGGACCGACTTATATAACTATAAGATCTGCTAAGCATTCATCAGCGACAGCCTATTCGCATGCAGCAGATATTGAGCATGTTTTCGAACTGCCTGCTTTTACTGGATTTTTAAAACAAAATGATGATATTTTAGGATAATAGGACTTGTGTTAGCCACAAGAAAAGAAAAGAAAAAAAAACACTTAAGGAAAACAAAAGTTGGGAGCTACTAAAAATAATTATGAAGTTTGAAAGCAAAATATAAATAATAGGATGAAAAAAAAATTTAATATTCTTAGTAAATCAAGATAATTACACTAATAGAAAAGAATAATAAAATTAACTTACAATTTGAATATCATCGCATTTCTCTTCACACAAATATAATCTTTTTTTAAGATCACTATTTTCCTTTCTTAATTGATTAATTGTCTAAAAGAAAAATGAAAATAATTAAAAATGAAATTTCCTTAGCAAAAATAGGAAAAAGAAAAAAAGTATTTACTTCTTCATATTCTCTAACAGCTTTAGCTTGTGTTTCTTTGACTGGTGATGTTGTAAACTCTGTTCTTTGGAAATCTGAAAATGATGTATTTTTAATATGTTGACACAAAAACAGATTTTTATAAAATAAACTTTAAAAAAATATAATGTCTTGATAAATACATTAAAAGGGAAGTGATTATAATAAGTATTAAGGATAAAAATTTATATTCATTTTATGAAGGTTATACAAATTTCATAAGATTTACCTAATAAGGATTAGTTTTCATTTATTTTTGAAGTAACATTTATTTAAGATAAAAAAAAAATATCTTATGTTACATATCCCCTAAAGCAAGCCCATTCATTTAAGTCAAGGGTAAGTTTTTTTTCGTCAAAATTTTTCTAAGATTTGAAAAATTCAAACTTTTATAAATCTTGTTCCTGTTTGTTTTATAAATCTTGTTCTTTTTGTAAATCTTGTTAAAACTCCTTTAATAATAAATGTTCATAATAAAATAAATTTCANAGGCAGGCAAATGTGTTGTTACAAACTCAACGAAACAAAAAAAAAAAAAAAAAAAAAATTAAATAAAAAAATGTGTATAAATCATGTATAGATAAGTATATTGTATTGTAATAAACTAGTGAAATATAACAATTAAAAAGAAAATTTTTATTAAATAAATTTAAACAAAATCATGTGTTGATAAATATATTATGTAGAAAATAACTATAAATGATAAAAACTTATTGCACAGGACTCAGTCAAATTTATAAAGTTTAATCGTCAACGATTGAGTTATTTAATTTTTTTTACCTAAAACTCAAAATGTAATAACAGAACTTAAAAAAATAGAAGTAATTAAGTAATAATAAAAATTAAAAAAAATAAATAAAAATTATGATAATAGAATATAGGTAATTCAACACAAAATTAAAGGATGGTTGAACTGCCAGGTTTTTGTATTTAGTTTAGAAGTTTCAGATATTTTAAACCATTTGTTAACGAATTATGCATTTTTGAAATTTTGAAAATTAAAATTTCTTTCAATATTTGAAACTTTAACTGGAGAATAATTAACGGCGAAAACTCAATTTTGAATATTATGTTCAGTTTTTAATTGCATGTTATAAAATGTATAAAATAGCTAAACTGTTATAAAAAATTATGTATAAAAAAAATTAAATTAAAATTTTTCTAAAACAATATTTTATATTTAATTGTTTGTAAACTATTTAATTGTTTGTAAATTTTAAGATGGTATTATGATGAGATCATAAAGAAAAAAATATGTTTCTATTTGAACATTGTATATTAGGGTTACTCCCGCAAAAAAAATGAGTGGAAATTTGCAGGCAATTTTAAAGTTTAAGCGAGAGCACAAATACAAATAAATGCACAATGTATGCAATAAAAATAATGAGCAGAGTAGAAATACTGAAATAAAAACATGTAAAAGAGCTTACAAAATTGTTTACTTTTATACAATAACAATATAAATATTTTTACTGAAATGAACAAAATATAGCTACAAAATTTTATTTAAATATTTTTTTATCATTAATCAAATATTCATATTGCCGGCATTTTTATGTGTGTGACAACACAAAGTAATAAGAAATTTCATTGCCTAGTACCCCTGTTATTTCAGTAAATTTTCTAGTAAGAAGGGAGCTAACTAACATGTTTTTTTCTTTTTCCTTATTGCATTTCAGGGAGGCATGGTACCCATTAGAGTTGGGTACTGATTCGATTCGAATCACTGAATTGATTAAGTGATTCAAATAAATTGCAATTCGAGTAAGGATTAATCAAATCAGATGATTTTATCGGAATAGATTTAAACTGTAATAACTTTTTTTATTTCAAATTTTGTTTTAAAGTGATGCTATGTCACATATGGTAAAAAGTTTATTGTAAAACTTATGAGATTCTTACTCATTCATTATTAAGGACTTAAGATTTTCTAATCAAATAATTCCATAACTTAAAGAAAAATACGAAAAAGAAATAGCATATCTTTTGTGCATCTGAATAGTGATTTAAGGTATTTGATTCGAATCACATGATTCGCAATTAAGTTGTTAAGTCATGTTATTCGAATTAGTGATTCAAATTACTTGAGCGGATATCAGATCTTAATCACTTGATTCGAATCACTGCTCTGAATTAATTGAGTTGAATCATTGATCTGAATTGCATGATTCAGATCAGTGATCCCTTGATACGAATAGTGATCCGAATCTCTTCACGAGAATCAATGATGGCATGATTTGTATCACTGATCTGAAATCCCTTGTCTTATATAAATCACTTTCTTAGCATCAATGATCCGAACCACATGATTTAAATCACTTGATCTAAATATTGATCCAAATCAATTGATTCAAATATTGATCCAAATCACATGATTCAAATATTGATCCATATCATGTGGAATAATAAAACAATAAGGCAAAAGGTTTGTACCCAATTAAAAAGAGTAAAATTAAATAAAAGATATTTACTTGACTGAGATGATTGGTCTCCTTCCATTATAGCATCTGCCAAATGAAGAGGATTTGTACTGAAAAGAAGAAAAAAAAGTTTAAAAGTTTGTACAAATGATTTAATGTGATACAAATTTAAGATAGTAAATATTTTTTAATTCATATAAATAAATAGACAAAACACGGATTACAGAATTTTAAATTTAGATCCATATTCAACAGCTTAAAAAAAAAATAAATAAATCACTGCTAATTCAATTTTATAAAATTGGAATTAAAATTTTTTTACATATTCAATTAAATATATATATATTTGTAAACATTTTTGTTACCTGAAATTAATTATATTAATATTAATTATATTCTTTGTTATTATTGAAAGTAATAACCATTTATTCTAAAAAACAAACAAACAAATCCTACCGGAAGTCTTGGGCTCCTCCGTGACGTCACAGCATAACATGACTATTTCTTTTTTGATGCTCTGTTTACTATCGGGATTGCTGTTGCTAATTTTTTTTTTTTTAAAGTACGTCGCACTTGAGCTGCACAATGGGTTATTGGCGACGGTCTCGGCAAGGGCGGCGCCAGAAGGTGGTCGGGGGGGGGGGCAATTGCAACCCTGTCAGGCATGTCCAGCCCTCCCATTGGGAAAAATTTAGAGTCTTGTCCGGAAAATAGTCTGGTCACATTTTTTTCTAAATAATGTCAAAAATTCATTTACAAATGCCTAATAAAAATTTTTGTAGTTGATTTTTTATTTAATTATTTTTAAGAATTAGTAACTAAAAATAGTAAAATATATATTGTGAATTCTATGTAATTGTATATATTGTTATTCTATGTATATANTGTACAAATGATTTAATGTGATACAAATTTAAGATAGTAAATATTTTTTAATTCATATAAATAAAAAGACAAAACAACAATTAAATATATATATATTTGTAAACATTTTTGTTACCTTTAATTAATTATATTCTTTGTTATTATTGAAAGTAATAACCATTTATTCTAAAAAAAAACAAACAAACCCTACCGGAAGTTTTGGGCTCCTCTTTGACGTCACAGCATAACGTGACTATTTCTTTTTTTGATGCTCTGTTTACTATCGGGATTGCTGTTCTTGTTGTTAATTTACGTCGCACTTGAGCTGCACAATGGGTTATTGGCGACGGTCTGGGCAAGGGCGGCGCCAGTAGGGGGTCAGGGAGGGGGCAATTGCACCTTTGTCAGGCATGGCCAGCCCCCCCCCCATTGGGAAAAATTTAGAGTCTTGTCCAGAAAATAGTCTGGTCACATTTTTTTCTAAATAATGTCAAAAATTCATTTACAAGTGCCTAATAAAAATTTTTGTAGTTGATTTTTTATTTAATTATTTTTAAGAATTAGTAGCAAAAAATAGTAAAATATATATTGTAAATTTTATGTAATTGTAGTTTCACTGCACTGCCCATGCGTTGTTAAACTAGAGACCAGATGCGATTAGACATGGTTGAAATTGACGACTTTTCGAAGTCCCTTAGAAATCCTTTCCCACAGACACATCGTCATTTTCTTGGAAGTTTATCTTTCAAACTATCACGCCTCTTCACTGAGGAAATATCTGACAAAAGCCTGGGGGACAGAAAGAGACGCAGGTCCTCCTCTTTACAAATTCTTTTTTATGTAATGTGTTTGGGGATCACATAATTGCTTTTTGAAATTTTCAAGCAAAATGAAAGTAAGAATAAAATAAAAATTTTCTAATTTTTTAATCTTTTTTTATTAATAGTTTTAAATGAAAATCTTTTACTTATTCGGATTCAAGGTTTATATTTTAATCAACGCAATAAATATTCAGTCGGAAAAAGGCAAAACAAACAGTAACAAAAGATTTTTAATTTTTTTATTCTTTTTTATGATTTTCTCAGTAGTAAAAAGATTGTTGATTGATTCAGAAAAACAAACTGTTCGTATTCAATACCTTAAAATATATATTAATCAACAGATTCTCATTGACTTATTTTATGTACAGTGTATGAAATGGAAAAAGGGAACACCTTGATTAACTTTTGATTTAATCATATTTTTACGTACAAAGAGTCAATACCATATTTTAAGTTACGAAAATGAACAGAAAAGTGCATTCTGTTCTGAATAAACATGCAACTTTATCTATAGTTTTAGGTTTTTAATATTCAAAATGCAGTAACAGCCGCAATCTGGAAGATATGGTCTGAAGTTATGGCAAAGAAAGAGTTGGAAAGTTTGGGTCCTTTAATTTTAACTTCACTCTTCGATTATAGCCCATTATCTCGAAAACTTTTTGAGTGTATTGAAAAATGTTTGCATAAAATTACAAAAAAACATTTTATATACAAATTTTTAAGCAAAAATAATTTTAAATAATTATTTGTTATTTTTTATTAGTTTATTAAACAATAGTAAAATATATTGAATTGTATGTTCTACATATTTTTACACCCCTTTAATTTCAAAATACAAACTTTCAGAGCAATCGATCAATTAGTTTCTGAGTCAGTTTGCTTAAAATT
>NC_092211.1:7423086-7470775 GCF_043381705.1 Parasteatoda tepidariorum
AAAATGAGGAAATTCGCCTTCTAAAACCCTTTAAAATTAGGAAGCGCGAAGTCATTTTTAAATGTTAACGTGAAGCTCGATATTAAATCTTAATAATGACCCATAATATTTTAATTGGATCACGTGTTATATTGCAGGGTAATAGTGTACCCTACCACGGGAAATAATTATAGGTGAAATAGGGGGTACACTATGTATATTTTAAAGAGTGCATTAAACAAGGAAATTCGAAGACACTTTTCAATGTTAACTAACGGCACGGTATCGGACCTTAATATTGACCTATAATATTTAGGTTGGACCAGGTATTATATAACCGGGAAATAGTGTACCCCACTAGAGGTGAAAATTATAGGTCAATTAGGGGGTACACAATGAGACCGTGTATTTTACTATGTATGCGTTTCTAAAATAAGAGTTCGGAAGATAGGGCACCTATTATATTACCTAGGTATAGTGCACCTTACAAGAAGAAACTATTATCGCCCCCATTGGGAATGCACAACGTGAACCTAAAGTTTACTATGTAGGTATATATATAATTGAGTTGCGCAAAGCTGTAAAATGAGGAAATTCGCTTTCTAAATCCCTTTATAACGGGAAAGTCATTTTTCTATGTTAACGTAAAGCCCGATATCGGACCTTAATATAGACCCATAATACTTTAATTGGACCACGTATTATATTACAGGGTAATAGTGTACCCTTCCACAGGAAATAATTATAGACACCTTAGGGGGTTCACTATGTATATTTAAAATAGTGCATTAAAACAAGGAAATTCGAAGACACTTTTCAATGTTAACAAACAGATATCAGCCTGTAATATTAACCTAAAAAATTTTAATTGGGCCACGTATTATATTATCTAAGAATAGTGTACCCTACCAAAGGAAATAATTATAGACCCACTAGGGGGTGCACAATATGGCCCTGTATTTTACTATGTTTGCATAGCTAAAATAAGTGTTCTATAAAGCTGAAAATGAGGAAATTCGCCTTTTAAAGAGCTTTAAAAATTTAAAGACATTTTTCAATGTTAACTAACGCAAGGTGCGATATCAGACCTTAATATTGACACATAATATTATAATTGGACCATATATTATATTACCGGGTAATAGTGAACCCTACCATTTGGGAGATAATTATAGGTCAATTAGGGGCTACACAATGAGTCCCTGTATTTTTCTATGTATACGTTTCTAAAATAAGTGCATTAAAATTGTGCATTAAAGTAAGGAAATTCGAAGACACTTTTCAATGTTAACAAACGGCACGATATCTACCCTTATTATTAACCTCTAATATTTTAATGGGGCCACGTATTATATTACCTAGGTATAGTGTACCCTACCAGAGGAAATAATTATTGACCCCATAGGGGGTACCCAACGTGATCCTAAAGTTTACTATGTATGCGTATCTAAGATAAGTGTTCGGAAGAGCTTAAAATGAGGAAATTCGCCTTCTAAAACCCTTTAAAATTATGAAGCGCGAAGTCATTTTTCAATGCTAACGTAAAGCCCGATATCGGACCTTAATATTAACCCGTAATATTTTAATTGGACCACGTATTTATATTGCAGGGTAATAGTGCACCCTACCTCAGGAAATAATTATAGATCCCATAGGGGGTAAACTATGTATATTTAAAATAGTGCATTAAAGTAAGGAAATTCGAAGACACTTTTCAATCCAAACAGACGTCACGATATCTGCCCTTAATATTAACCTCCAATATTTTAATTGGGCCACGTATTGTATTACCTAGGTATAGTGTACCCTCTCGGAGGAAATAATTATAGACCCCATAAGGGATACACAACGTGACCCTAAAGTTTAACATGTATGTATATCTAAAATAGAGTTGCGTAAAGCTTTAAAATGAGGAAATTCGCCTTCCCTCCTTGTACTCCCTTTCAAATTAGAAAGCGCGAAGTCATTTTTCAATATTAACGTAAAGCCCGATATCGGTGTGTGTTGAATGGCGTTTAAATGAAGAAATTCGAAGTCAATATTCTGTAAAAAAATATGGTCCTATATCTCCCTCTAATATTAACCTATAATATTCAAATTAGACCACGTATTATATTACCGGGTAATAGNATTATTAACGTAAAGTGTATTAACGGTCTGTGTTGAATAGCGTTTAAATGAAGAAATTCGAAGTCAATATTCTGTAAAAAAAATATGGTCCTGTATCTCCCTCTAATATTAACCTATAATATTCAAATTAGACCACGTATTATATTACCGGGTAATAGTGTACCTTTCCAGAGGAAATAATTATAGTCCTCTAGGTGTATATGCCCTCTTAAATAATTTTTAAAATATTTTATTTTCTTTGTAAACCATTGAAAAAATTATTATTTTTACTTTTTTTTTCAATTTTGGGAGGGTCAAGATCCCTATGACCCCCGTTTGATCCGCCACTGGCAACCTTTATATTCTGCCTCTTTAACATTCCTTCTCCAGTGTAAGCCGTGAAACTTAAAGTGCCCCCAATATCTTAAAATGCTTTGAAAAATGAAAATAATTTTATGTTTTTATCGCATAATAGTGAACATTCATACATTTTGATAACTTCTCTCTCTCTTTTACACTGCATGAACAAGTTTTAGAGTTCACCTGAAAAACTTCCAATAGATTCTTTTTAAATTTGAATAAAAATTTAATAATCTTTTTAAAATTTTTGTGGTTGTATACGTCATTAGTAAAGGTTTAACATTGAAAGAAAAAATTAATAAATAAAATAATTTCACGTAAAAGTACTATCATATAATTACGTTGAACTGTCTTATATCAAATCAATTGTTTATCAAACAACATATGCTTAAAGGCAACGGCCACCATACGTTTTGGATGGCTTTTTCTTATTCCGACGAAATAGTAATTTTTTTTTACATAAATTGATGATAAGAATGTTCTTGATAACGCTTGGCTAGACTAGACATTTTGGTTCGTCACTTGCAAAAAAAATATGCTGGAATGAGAAATTAAATAAGGTATAATGTAATGCAAAAATTTTACTTACATTGTATTTATAAACGGCACGTTGAACAAAACCCCGGAGGTTAATATCAACCACTTTGGCCACCTCTGCATTTCCAATTATTTTAGCGTTAAAGAAACAGTTATGCTTTCGTTTTCTTCTTTTCCCCCACAAAAAAAAAAAGACTTTTAAACACAGAACCAATTATAGCTGAAATCGTAAAAAGAAATATATTTAGCAAATTTTAGAAGATAAATAGTTTAAGGAAATGATAATGCAAAAAAATGATCTTTGGAATTTGAAGGATTTTTTTTTAAAAGTCCGATATAGAGAAAATATAAATATAACTCTGATAACTACGAATTTAAATTCGCTGCAATATTTCACCCTTGTGAATTATATTAAAATTGAATGGATTTAAATTTTTAAAAAAAACTGTCTTAATTTTTTTAACTTTAAGTTTATTATAATCTAATTTTAAATAGCAGAAAAAAATTAATTTATTTAAGGCAGTTGTAACATAAGTTTTAAAAAAAAAACATTTTAACAAATATTAAAAATATTTTTAAATTTATTTTTTACAATTTAAAAAAATAAATTGAAAAAAAGATAATTACTTTGAACAAAATAACTTTTAATAAAAAAAAAACTCTTATATTTGAATCTTATATCATTAAACTGTCTAAACATTTGCAGATGTCTTTTGTTGATGTTCATGGGAAATTGATATTCAAGAGTAGCCATATGATCCCTAAAGGGGCCGTTAACCTTAATATTATGTAAGATCCTTTAAGAGGGGGGCCCGGAGAATTGTCTGCTTATACGCTGCCAATTCGAGAAGTGTAAGAGCAATGTTTATGTAAGATTATTTTCAGAATTTTTTTTTAAATGCAAAAAAAAAAGGAACAAAAATTACTTTTAGGGAAGTTTAACATTTGGAAAAAAAATTCAGAAGAAAAAAAAAAGAGTAGGAAAGTTAATTTCTTAAAAATGAGTAGTTAGTTGTTGAAAGTTTATTTTATTTTCTCGAATAGTTTCAGAGCTCAAAAGTTTTGACCACAAGAAGGAAAACACTAAGCATTCCTAAAAGTTATTCTACTTAAAATATTGTAAAATGAACTGAAATATAATATTTGCTTTGTACAAAGTTACATCTTTCCTCTGAATTCAACTTTAAAATTAGATAACTAGAATAAAAATCAAAGTTGGAACAAAATAAAAAAAATAAAAATAGCTCCCCCCCCCAAAAAAAGGGGGGGTAGGAGAGTCAAAATTCCTAACAACATGCAAACAATATATTAGAACAGCCCCATAGTAGAAATTATCTAGAAAGCTGTAAGACCAGTAATAAAAATTGATTGCGATTTTTTTTTATTATCTTTCTTTATCTTAAGAAATTTTCTGAAGTATGCAAAAACCAAGAAGATTTTTCATTAAATCAGGAGAATCCAGTAAGAAAAATGGCGAAATCCAGAGGTAGATTTTCCAGTAGAGTTGGCAGCTGTTGGATTTTTTGAGAGATAACTGATTCTTTTTTTTTTCCTGTTTCTCCAAGAAAAAGTATTAATTGGTAGGAAAATTTAAGTTCGAAATCCTCATAATTCGCTTTGCAGTTAGAGAATTCAGTATACAATACACTATTCTAGTTTAAGTAAAAAATACTGGATATATAAGTTAAGTAGAAGCATTGATCACATAATAAATTACATTCATATGCATTTTTATAATTATTTGCATATTTCAAATTATTTTTAAAACACTTTCACTACCGGAACGCCCGAAACGCCTCGTGAACTAAACTACCGAAAACGCCCGAAGTGCCCGTGAAACTAAGGGAGGTGTGGCAGTAATTGTCCTTGAAGGTAATTTGCAAAAAGGGGAGAAAGTAGAGGGATTTTTCAACAAAAGTTTGTTTCATATCATTCGGCTCTTGTAAAGTTGTTTTATCTTGTCTCTTTTTATATAAACGAAAATTTCTTTTCGCCGCAAAAGACTTTCGACCGAAGAAATAATAAAATAGTTTTCAATGATGAGACAGATGAGTCTAATTTTAATGAATCAGGGGAGGAAGATGAATTCGATAATGTAGCACCAACTGAAACTACTATTGCCCCTAACGAACATTTCCTGACAATACTTCTCGAGAAAAAGTTAAATGAAATATTTTATTGTAAAAATAAAATAAAATTCTCATAATCTTATAATTTATAGTTGAGAAATTTAGTATTCTTTAACTTTGCAGAAAGACAGAGAGACATGTAGAAACAAATATAAACTCAAAATTAAATAACCTAAATTATGAAGTTGTCTACTTCATTTTATCAGAACTTTTTTGGTCACTTACGTTGAAAAGAAAATACTAGATTAATGGTGTCAAAAAAATTTTTTAAAAAACATTAAATTACTTATTGTGTCTTTAAAAATATATCAATTGTTCAAAATAATAAAATGCTAGAAATTTGCAGTGTTTTTAGAAAAAAGAAATAACAGTAATTTAAAAATATATTATTATTTTTTATACAAGACTGAAAGATTACTAAATACAATTAGTTATAATTTTATTTTTAAATATAAAATAAATAGATAAAAAAAATTTTAAAATTAGATCGTAGGTTTTGATGCCTTACAAAATGGTTTTTATATTTATAACAATAGGATCCAGGAGAAGAAACTGCTTTGATGGGTACCGAAACTATTCTTTGAAATTTGAACTTTATTCTGCATTTGTAGTTCGACAATTGTAAATCATAATTCACCTTGTCTTTCTGTTTATGAATGCCTCGCTATTTTCACCTTTTCAATGCTTGTTATTACTTAGGTATTGCACTTGAAGCTGCAACGACCCATTTTTTTATTAACACCTGGTCTGAGAACACGAATGTTTACTAGTGAAGAATGAGCTAGTGTCAAAACTCTTAAAATAGTGAAATCTCCATGAATTGATTTATTTTCAATTTTAAACGTTATCTTACTACGAAGGGGATCCTTTGCTGGAAGATAATCGGTAGTTAACTGTAATTTCTCCTAAACTTATTCTTTCCATCATAATGAATGTTCTATATTCATCTGTCAGACCACCTACATATATTACTCATAGGATTTTCTAAATGTCAACGGATTTATTGATCTGGTCTGACCCCGTCAGACCAGATGGGAATTAGCAACAACAAGTTACTCATTCATTTCTGCAGAAGATAAGCGTTCTCAGCATAGCTTCTAAAGGCTATTGTTATATGAAAAATAACATGTCATATTGTAGATTTTCTCTATTTTTACTTGAAGTTGGGACTGATATCTTTGTCATCAAAATTATGGTGTGGTAGTGTAAGAAATTTCTTCCATGTTCCTCTTACTTTCAAAGAAATTTCTTGTCACCACACCCATGTATTGTCACCATATGTTGATAAACAAATGCCAATTTCCGACTCTTCAGTAAAATGCAGAAATTTTTAGTGGCATACTCAAAAAGAAATAATTACAAGTAAAACGTGACAGAAAGATAAATCTGAGTAGAGTTAAAATAGTAAGTAATTGTGTTCGCTAGCATGCGTAAAGAATAGCTGTCTGGCTGATTAACGACGGGATCGGAGGTTAAAAAATTATGCATTAAATATAGTAGTTAAATATAGATTATTACATATAGTCATTAAAAGTTTTTAAAAATGAATTTAAAAAGTAATAATAAGTAAATAAAAATTTTGAGATCGTAAGTATATATATATATATATATTTGCTAAACTTTGGATATATTGTTACATAGTTAAACACTTATTTTGTTTGCTTGTAAGTCACTTTTGTAATTTAAGATAATTTTTCAATGAATAGATTTTTATTAAATTACACATAAACTTACTTTTGCCTAATGATTAGCAATTATTTATTAAAATTTAAATGCAGTTTTATTGTTTATATTATAAATATAATTTTTTTAATCAATTTACTTAATTATCCATATTTATTGTATTTTAATTTTTTTTTAACAATATTTTAAAAATTTGTGAGAAAAATTATCAAAAAGGAGGACACGTGGAAAAATTACAGCAAAAATGGATGCTTCAAAAAACAAGATAAGATATTCAACAAAAAAATATTGAACAACAGATTTTAATAAATATAAAAATTGCAGCTTAAGGAATTTTTCTGAAATACTATAAAAGTAGTCTGACAATACTTTTATTTTATTCAATAAAATGTTTTTATTTCTACAAATTACTACATATAATCAGAGCGCATTAAAAATCATACTTGGAATGCAAAAACTAAAATATTTTTATATAAATTATGGTAAGACAGATACAAAATTTTGGCATCTATTTCGATTCGTTTACTTTCAAATAATTAAAAAATTAGTTAAATGATTTAGATTATTTACAAGACCTTTATAACAAATACATTTATTTATTATTATTTCTTTTAACTTTCAGATTTCAAAAAAATTGTACTTCTTGATTTTTTAAAATTTATATAGAAATATTGTACTTAAAATATTATTGTTAAAATAGTTCTTCAGCATTTTTTACAAGTTTGCAAAATCTTTTATGGTGCAGCGCTAGAAGGAATATTATTTACAAATGAAAATTTCACTGAAATGAATTTAGTGCAGTGAAAAATATTTTTTTTTTACCTAGGGGTGAAATGAATAGTTTCTGGGATAAAATTTTTAATATTTTCAGAGCTTTATTAAATAAAAAGAAAAGTTCATCTTATTTCAAATTGTAAAATGATGTAAAATAAGACACACATTTAGGTTGAATGAATATTTTTAATACTATCACCAAATTAATTTCTCCTTAATGACTGATGTTAATTTTAAATGTTGGTCTCTAAGAAATTAAAAGTTTATTTTTCAACCATTTAGGTTATTGAATTATATTAGTTTTTATTTTACGACGAAAAAAAGGATTTTATTTGAGTGAGAATATCATTTCCAATTTAAATGCTTCATTTAGAAATTTTATAACTTGATTGCATGAAATTACATACTTAATTTTCCATTTAAATAATAAAATTTTAAAAAAAAATGAAAGCATTTATTAACATTTTATAAATATTGCTACGTTAGCGATATTCTTGCTTCAAATAATGTCTTTCTTCCCTTTGAAAACCCATTTTGGGGATATTTCCGCAGGTGAATAAGAAGATCAGTCATTCTGTCATTCCAGAGTAAACCTGGGGGAAGGAACTTTTTGCTACCTGTTTTCCAGCTTCGGGCGTTTGCGGTATTCTAGGCATGTTGCGATTTAGGTCCCTCGGTATTCAAAGAATTAAGATATCCTCGAAAATTGGGAAGAAACGATTGTGTCCACCATAATTTGACGGAACAATGATGTCAATATACTGAATTCTTTTGTTAACCCTTTGCTTATGGTATACCACGTTGTACCATAACATGTGGTCCACATATTGTACTAGCCTTAAGCAAAAGGTTAAATAAATAAAATTTTGATCCTTAAAATGTACCAAAAAGAAATAAAATCACGAAGCACAAAGATAAAATCACGAAGAAAAAAGCACAAAATATGAGTAAATAAATAAACACTTAAAAAAATCTATAAATTTTTATTTAGTTCTAGTAATTTTTGCTATGTACATAGGACCGTAATTCAAAGGTAAAAATGGCACAACTAGCTGTCCATATCTACAAGTATCACTAAATTGGAACATTTTACGTAGAGGAAAGAAAGCTTCACTTAAATCATTAACAACAAAGTCTAGGGAAGTTTCCACTGATAGTTTGGATAAGGCCATGTGAACTACTCCATCATTCTGAATAGGTGAGAGGGAACATGTAGAATATATTAAAGAGCCATTGGGTTTTAGGGCTTGTAGTGCATGGCTAGAAAAAAAAAGTATGCATATATAACACTTATATATATGTAGAATATGTAAGATAATTATGTAAATATATGAATTGAATGTGGGAAATAATTATATTTTTTCAAACTAAATATTTACAAATTTGATACAAGAGTTTAGTGATACAAACAAATTTATTTACAAAGTTTGTAAAATGAATTTTTTTCTTCCAAATATTAAAAAAAAAAATTAGTTTTTCTTTATTTCAATCAGGCATTATTTTTTTTATATTTATGAATTAAAGTTTAGATGAACCGCATTGATATAACTTAATATTTGAAAACAATATTATAATTGAATTTCTTAGTGTTTCTAACAAAAATGTCTAATAATTATTATTATTACAAAATAATTATTGAATAAATGAAATCATAGCTATTTAAGCTCAACAACCTGACTCACCAGCTTCCATGCTTAGTATTGATGAAGCAATGGAGCTGTTAAAGGAAGATTTTTCTTCTAAAGATAACTAGGATAGATGGCCAATCTGGTTTCACTCATACTGTTAACCAATGGCTACAATCAAGGCTGGTCAAATTAACCTCCATCATAGCATTGCTGCCTTATGGCTAAAAGGTTGAATGATGGAGAACTAGATATTGCTCTTATACAAGAGCCTCGGAGCCGCAAGGGTAGAATAATGGGTCTCAATGTTAAAGGTTTTAGTATCTTTTATGATACCCGTTGCGACCTTCCCAGGACCTGCATTGTGGCTAGGTCTAATCTAAATGCCCTTAATCTTGTTAACTTTCTCAGGGATTTAGTTGCTGTAAAGCTAAAATTCTATGACAATAAGACAATCTCTGATTTTGTCATAGCTTCAGCCTATCTCCCATGTGAGGACATTACTAGGGCCCTAATTGCCCACTGTAGTTCAAGCTGTAGATTCATCTTCGGCTGTGATGCAAATGCTCACCACACAGTGTGGGGTAGCAGTAATTGTAACCAGCGGGGGGATGTACTTATGGAACATACCTTACTTTTTAATTCATATGTCCTTAATAAAGGCAATGAACCTACCTTCGTTACTTGTAACAGAAGGGAAGTCATTGACCTTACTTTATGTAACTCTAGTTCAGTAGATTACGTTACTGATTGGAAGGTATCTGGGGCAGTTACTGCTTCAGATCACCAACTAATTATTTTTTCTATTAAAGGCCTCTCAGGTCTGAAGGTCGTAAGGAGGAACTCCAGAACAGCTGATTGGGGTTCCTTTAGAGCAGCTCTGGAGTGGAAGATTGGGAGCTTCTCTGGTAAGTACAAGAATGTTAATGATGTGGAGTGGACTGTTGACCAAGTGCAACAGATCGATTCGTATCATATTTCTTGTCAGGTTATGTCTACTAGCTCCCCAAGGCTAGGCTGGTGGTCTTCTGAGCTTAGTAAATTACGTAAAAAATGTAGGAAGTTATTTAACAGAGCAAAGAAATCTGGAGAATGGAAGTCCTACAGAAACGCTCTAACTGCTTATAACAAGGCAATCAGAGCATCTAAACGTCGCTCATGGCAGACTTTCTGCGATGGCATTAACACTACTTCTGCCACCGCAAAGATTGCAAAATTTCTTACTAAAGACTTTAATTGCAGTTTAAATGCCATCCGTCTTACAAACGGAAGATACAGTGAATCAGGGGAAGAGGCTCTTGGAGAATTACTAGAAGCACACTTCCCTGGACCTCATCCTGTAGAGAATGAAAACCTACATATTAGTACCACAACTACTTGTAGTAGGAATGACTGGGAAGCTGCCAAAATGGTGGTCTCCTATGAGAAGGTTGTATGAGCCATAAAGTCTTTTAAGCCCTACAAGTCACCAGGCATGGATGACATCATACCAATGATGCTTATCCAGGGGGTGAATACACTGGCCCCTATTCTATGTAGGATTTTTCGATCCTGTATAGCATTTGGGTATATACCTCTCTCTTGGAGGAATACCAGGGTGATTTTCATACCAAAACCAGGTAAGGAGAATTACTTTGAGGCTAAATCATTCAGACCAATCAGCCTCACTTCTTGTCTGTTGAAAGCGATCGAAAAGCTAATTGACAGACACTTCAGAGACACTGTGCTCATAGAAAGGCCACTGTCCTCCACACAGCATGCCTATCAACCAGGCAAGTCTACAGACACCGCTCTGTATGAGCTCTCCTACCTGCTTGAGAAATCTATCACAGATAAGGGGCTCTCACGGTATTCATTGATATTGAAGGTGCGTTTGATAAAGTCCCTGTTGAAACTATCATCGATGCACTTAGGAACAGAGGCATAAACTCAATAATTACCAGATGGATAGCAAATTTGCTATCCTCTAGGTATGTTTGTTCCTCTCTATTGGGTGCAAGCATGAAAGTGCATGCAACTGCAGGATGCCCCCAGAGAGGGGTTCTGTCCCCTATCCTATGGTGTATGGTAATGGACTCCTTGTTAGTTCAGTTAACTACTCTTGGCATTCCCTGTATCGGGTACGCTGATGACGGACACCTAAGACGCCTCAGAAGACACCTAAACATTATGGAAATAGAATCCAATTCTCTTTGTCGGGGATGTCATCTAGAAGAAGAGACATCACGACACATACTCTGTGATTGTGAGGTCTATTCTGCTCAAAGATTTGGGCATTTAGGACAGCATATCGTCAATGCCTGGGAACTGCAAGATGTTCCTGTAAGGTGCTTGCTGAATTTTATTTCAGCCATAGGGCTTTCATGCTAATCATGATTTTAGGGTTTGGGTACAATAGACCTCTGGTCGATGTGCCCTGCTCGTCAGAGCTGCCCAACCTCTAAGTCTAAGCTCAACAACCTCATGACAGGTAAAAAGAAAGCCAAGTTGTCAGTTAGATATCAAATGATGAGCAAACTAATTTAGAATAGAAAATATAAAAAGAATACAATTATTTTGAACTCATCTAGGGAGAACAAGTCTTTGTTCATTATTTATATATACAAACTACATATTTAATAAAGTTTAAAGTACTTAGAAAAAATATTTCAGTATTCAGAAAAAAAAAACACACTCACAAAGCAAACTAAACATAGTTGAAATAGATTTGTTAAATAGCAAATTATTTTGCATACAGCTAATGAAAAGATATAATTTACAAATTTTACATTCTCATTTACATAACTTCTTTCCTATTTAAAAAAACTTAAGAATATATATAGTATTTAATTATAAATAAAAATTACTTTCTACTTAAACTATTAATAAAAAAAATCAAGTAATTAAAGCAATGAAAATCCCGTTAACAACAAGATATGAACACACATATTGCTAAAAGAATCAATATGAATGATTTTTGTCAAATAGGTGCAAACAATATTTTATTTTAAAATTCATTCACACTATTGTTCCAGATGCTGCACTCTTTTGTTCCTTTTTTGGATAAATAATTGCCACAAAACATCATCGAATTCTAAATCTTAAGCTGATTTCACTGATTTACATTCGTTTACAAACTTTGTTAGGCTTTTTTCCCCATTCAAATTGTACTACGATGTTATAAACACAGTAAAGCACCATTTACATATCTTTCAGGGGACTGGTGTAAATGGTGATATAATTGAAAAGATGTACAGCTGAATATTAAAAAATTAATAAAAATTGCTTGTAAAAAATAATTTTGATAATGTGATAGCATTGTTCACTTGGAATTTAATATTATTGATGTGGAAAATAATAAAGATTCACAATTTATAGGAATATCACTAAACATTGAGATTAGAGACGTGTGAACATAAAAAGGAAGTTCTTTTATAGAAAAAATGGAAAGTGTGTTAAGTTATCAGTACTGATATTACTAAGATTATGCCATGTCCTTTTAGCACACACTCTAGTGATTTGAATGACCCTTCACTATTCAAATTCCTACTCAATTTATGATTTTCATTCAGCTGGAGCTGAGGGTCAAAGATTTCTTTAAGGAACCTCACTTGAAGTTTCTTGAATCCAAACTAAATATAAAACAGAGAACAACATGTAACCAATAATTTATATGTTTTGGTCGTATAAATGAACTATTTTAACATTGCGTAGATAAAGAATGAACAAGGACACATGGGTGTCACCCCAGAAACATTTCAGAACTAAACTTGTTTCTTGACCAATTAACACAGTATAGTGCTATTTTGAAGAATTTTTCAGAGATTTATAGCTCATTTTCTATGACAATGTTCCATATATAATAGCAAAAATAGATGATTTTTCTAAAGAAAAAAAAAGCCTATTTTTTTTTATTTATTTTTTACAGCTAAAAAAAACCTTGTATATATTTTACACCAATTGCTAAAATACACTACTAATCTTTTCCTGGAGCTAGGCATATTTCCACTTATTTTACACTTGATCATCATTAATGTTTTGCCATAGATTTATAAATTTGTTATTTCAAAAAATAATCCTAATTTAACTTTGCAAACTATCTAAAAATGTTGGGGAAAAAATACAAACTCAAGCGGATTTAGTTTCAACAATATTTTGTTTAGATAAGTCGATCAATCCCATTCTTTTATTGTGGTGCGACCTCATTGTTTGATCATTTTGCAATAAGTATAAAAAACATTGTTTTTATATATAGTAATAATTTTTTTATTTATTTTAACAAAAAATAATTATTACATTTTTAAATAATAAGTTATATTTGTAATTGAAAACTTAATTTGGAAAACAAATTGAAAATAAATATTCATTGAAAGACGGAAAATCAAAAAGACGGACTATAATAAAATGAACGACAATTGAGAAATGCTGCTTTACTGTACTACTATATATTATATAGGGAAAAATCGATGTTCGTCACCAGCAATAATATAGCAATGAATATAGCAAATGGCGATAAAAAATGATCGCCATTCTTTTGTTGAAAATGCACCTCATGTGCATCTTAGTATTATAACTTTGTAATAAATATTAGCTATATATAGGAATATTCTTCACTTTAGAAATGAACTTTGAAAAGTTTATTAGATTTTTATAAATGTCTTACATTATTAATATCGGCAGTTTTTTACTCATTTAAAACTTTCAATTTTTAAGAAAAGGGTCACTGTTAAAAATGTTTCAACTGTTCAAGGGTCAGCAGTAAAATTTCTTAACTTTGTAATATTATATATTCCATGATTAGATTTTATATTTTATTAAACACATGGTTAATGATCAAACCAAACAACATTAGTAATAATAAAAAGGTGAATGATACGAGGATTTCTTAAACAAAACTAAAGCAAATAATTAAGAAGCAAACAAAGTATATATTAGTTGCTGACATAAAAAGATCAAATCTAGGTGGACATTCGTTTTAAAAGTCTCACATTTATTTTCATTATTGCAACATATTACTAAAATTGGAGAAAAAAAAATAACAATAAATAAGCGAGAGTATTGAAAATTGACTATGGTTTACAGAGGTGTTAGGATGAAAGGGATTAAGATAATCGAGGAAATTTAATTTAATTTTGTGTTATAAAATTTAAAGTCTAAGTTAACTTCTAGTCTAAGTTTGAAGTCAAGTTAACTTTTCTGCAATATGCAAATTTTTTTATTAAATTTTCTAAGCAACTTAAGAAAAAAACTTTATTAGATAAACAAAAAATAAGAAAAAAACATTACCAAGCACTTAATAAATGTACTTACAGTGGTGGCCGAAAGTGCGGACACTTTTTGAAAGTTTCATGTTTTTCAACTTTGTGTGCTTGTAGAATATATTAATTTTCACTTAAATACAAACGTTTATATATCAAATTGAAGGTAATTTAATGTAGAATTTAATAATAAATACAGTATTACAATATCTGTATTACAAAAAAAGTTATGCAACTAATAGTAAGATCTATCTTAGATTTGCATTTTTTTAAAGTGATACTTACACAATCAATACTTAGTAGGATAACCCTTATTTTTTAAGACAGCTTCACAGCGTCTTTTCATCGAGTGAACGAGTGTTTGGAGTTCATCTTTCGTAATCACATGGTGCCAAGAATCAATTATAGCTTCACTTAGTTGTCTTTTATTGGATGGACGTTTTTTTCGTACAAGAATTTTCAAACGTCGCCACAAATTTTCAATTGGATTGAGATCAGGGCTGTTTCCTGGCCATGGTAATATATCTATGCCTTTATTTTGAAACCATGCTTTGCATACTTTTGCTGTGTGGCATGGAGCTGAATCCTGCTGAAAAATAAATGGTGCGTTGTTGGAGAAGAGATCCCTGATGGAAGGTATCAATTTTGGTTTCAGGGCAGTTTCGATGTATTTTTTGGCATTCAGGATGCCATCAATCACTTGAATTCGGCCCACACCATCTGCAGACATACATGCCCAAATCATGACATTTGTTGGATTTTTTGTAGTTGCTTCAATGCAATCAGGATGAAGCGCTTCACCTACTCTACGTCTCACGTATTTTCTACCATCACTTCCAAAGAGCGATATTTTACTCTCATCACTCCAGATTACTTGCTTCCATTGATTTTCTGACCATTTAATGTGTTCTTTTGCCGACTTAACTCGTTTTTCGCGTTGCTTTTGATTTAAATATGGTTTTTTCCTTGGAATTCTAGCTTGTAGTCCAAATCCTGATAACCTTCTTCTTATTGTTCTTGAACTTACTGCAATACCAGCTGCATTCATTTCACATCTAATGGCATCTGATGACATTTTTCTATCTTGAAGGCATAGCCATTTAATTTTTCTATCGGTAGTAGCACTTGTGCATTTTTTTCGGCCTGATTTGGCATCCTGAATGCCAAAAAATACATCGAAACTGTCCTGAAACCAAAATTGATACCTTCCATCAGGGATCTCTTCCCCAACAACGAACCATTTATTTTTCAGCAGGATTCAGCTCCATGCCACACAGCAAAAGTATGCAAAGCATGCTTTCAAAATAAAGGCATAGATATATTACCATGGCCAGGAAACAGCCCTGATCTCAATCCAATTGAAAATTTGTGGCGACGTTTGAAAATTCTTGTACGAAAAAAACGTCCATCCAATAAAAGACAACTAAGTGAAGCTATAATTGATTCTTGGCACCATGTGATTACGAAAGATGAACTCCAAACACTCGTTCACTCGATGAAAAGACGCTGTGAAGCTGTCTTAAAAAATAAGGGTTATCCTACTAAGTATTGATTGTGTAAGTATCACTTTAAAAAAATGCAAATCTAAGATAGATCTTACTATTAATTGCATAACTTTTTTTGTAATACAGATATTGTAATACTGTATTTATTATTAAATTCTACATTAAATTACCTTCAATTTGATATATAAACGTTTGTATTTAAGTGAAAATTAATATATTCTACAAGCACACAAAGTTGAAAAACATGAAACTTTCAAAAAGTGTCCACACTTTTGGCCACCACTGTAAATATTTAAGACTGTTAGAAGTAAAATCACAAAACAGTCATTCTGCAGACTCTTTTTCTTATAGTCAATTAGATAATTATAATATAAGTATATAATATATACGTTAATTGCTTCTACTTCAGAATTATTCTGTTAAAAGTATAAAATAATCTATATGCATTTATCTCAATTTTCTGAGTTTATAAAAGAAAAACATAGCTGAAAACATAGATAGAAAAAAATCCAGTAGATTTTACAAAATATAAATGTCATGATAATTGTTGCATAATGTACTAAATATTTTACACATAGGGAATTTTAGGAATTTTCATAGTCATCAAAAAAGAAAAACTGTAACATTTTCCAGTTATGATTGGCATTAAATATGCTTGAAATGTTTAGTATTATATTTACTCATAATTTTGATAATAATGGGCATTTAAGTCGAAAAAAATAATTAAGATTTCTTAAGTAATTTAAAAAGGGTGTTCTGAATAAAAATAAACTAGCTTCATTATATATTAGTAATACTTATTTAAATATTTAAGCAAGCAATAATCCGTGCAAAGATTCTATTTCAATAGGAATTTTAGGAAAATGACTCAATTATTGGGAATTTTCTAAAATGTACAAAAAAAACAAGAGAATTTTTATTAAAACAGTAGACCATGAGAAACTAGCAAAATCAAGCCAACTCTACTGGCATATAGAAAAACATGAACTTTAACCTGAAGAGTTAATATTCACGATCCCAAAAATTTCCATTAATTGAGGTTCCCCTTTTGAATATTCAATACATCATTGCATGCATATGAGTATATTCTGTTTGTTAGTTGCATTTAATGCACAGTATTTAAAAATTGTACACAGTATTTAAAAGTTGCACATACACAGTAGCACAGTATTTAAAAATTTTATTCAGCGAATATAAATAAAAGAGTGTGAGCTTCTTACTAGAGCATTGAAGTTTGAGTTTTTGGCACCTGCATTCTCTCAGTGTATCTTTTTTGATGAAACATATTGTTAGTGTCCTTATTCACAGAAAGCCTATCATTTGTGCATGGGACATCAAGTAATATCTAAAAATAAGTCATCAAACAATCTTTTTAACAAGTTCAAATGCTGAAATATAATGATAAACTTATGTAAAAATAAAATTAATTTCAATTATCGACGTTGACAAAAAATACAAAATAAAAGTGAATTCAACAAAGGAAAACTACCATATATAACCCCTTCCGGTAAAATGACGAGTATAGCTTGTCGTGTGATTAAAGTTACATTTGAATATGATAATAAATCTAGTTTAAAATTTCCAGTATATTAAATCTGGTAGCATTTTTTAATTTTTTTTTTTCAAATATCAATTAACTGCATTTTTCATGCACAATTTTCTGTTCTTAAATTCAATCTCCTGATTGAATTTAAAAACAGGTGTAATGGTAATGGTAACAGGTGTAATGGTAAACAGGTGTAATGTATTTGGTGTAATGGTAAATTAGAATAGTGAATAACAACTAAAAATGAAATTAAATAATATTTATGGCAGGTATCTTGAGTGAGAAGAAGAAATAAAAATTCTACAATTTCAAGATAATAGGATATAAAAATAAATTCAAATATTTTTCTTATTATATAAGCAGACACAGTAACTTAATATTTAAACTTTATCTCTGCTGAAATTAAATAATACAGAAAACAACACAAATATAAGTAAAAGGGTAGACAGTATTTGTGGTGCACTATAAACAAGCTACTTGAAGTAAACTCTAGAAATGCCTGTTTCCGCATAGTAGACAAGAATGCTATGCTTCAGCAAAATACAGTTAATGCTTGATGTAAAGATGGATGTTATAACGTGATTTTGCAATATCTTGAGAGCAAAAAAATATTGTAAATATTCACTCATGGACAAAGACTTTTCTTAATAAAACGCTTTATTTAATTAAACCTATGTAAATAACCAAATATGTATTGATAACAAAATTTTTTTTTGTGTGTGTTTGTTCTGTACAGTGCAATAAACATCTTTTTATTACAAATGTAAATTCAAGTACATATACTGCAAAAGAACAATACGAAATAATACATATTAGATGAAAAAATATAGGCAGACATTTTTGATAAATAACATAGGTGAAGATAACTGCAAACACCATATGTTTTAGTTAAGAGGAGTAACAATTTACAAAGAGTAAATAAAGACTTCAAACAAGAGAAGTATTACTGATACATTTATTGTACCATTTGACAAGAATTACAAAGCCTCCTTTCAACTTGGAATGCAATGTGGAACTCCATGCTAATTTCCATGTTACAGTGCAATAGACACCTTTTGGTTTATCAATGTAAAGTAAATCTTTTTGTCCATAGATCAAGACAACCTGGAGGTTGTGTTTTGTCATTTAAAGAGAATTTAAGATTTTTTTCAATTTAATGTGAAGTAAGATAAATGATTCGAATAATTTCTTTGAAACTTTTAATTAATCAAATTACTTAATTTTGTCAGCAATACTGGACTCAAGTAAGACCGACCATTAAAATAACATTGAGTATATAGGATAGTAAATACGATTTTGTGTATTTGTCATTATAATGTAAGATACCTGAAATGGTGGTTCTACTAGAGAACATTAACTATATCATGAATTCTTTTCACAAGAATTAAACTGGCGTTGGAAGCAGAAAATTACCGCAATATGCACTGCCATAAAAACGGTATAAGACAAAAGCTACATTTTGAAATGTCCTGATAAAAACTATAAAAAATAAAGATATTTGGATCTATGCAAATTGCTCGATTCTTTCCACATAAAAATTTTGATTTGTTTCTGAAAAACAGCAACTTTAGAAACGTTCAATTTTGATGAAAATTAGCATCTTTTTCTAACAATATGTCCTTGGATTTAGCTGATCTATGCACTTAAACAAGGATTATTTAAGGAGAAAATAAAATACTTTCAAAATCGCTGTAATTGTGAAAAAAGCTGTATTCAATTTTTTCCCATTTAGCACAGTTTCAGGGATGATTGTGTGCCCTACTCAAAAATCCTGAAAATTTCTTGAGTTAAATCATTAATGACACATTTTAGAAAAATTAATGTCTCTATAAATTGAAATCACTGATATTTTCAAAACATGAAATTCTAAATAAATTATATGCAGTATAATTTAAATGGATATTTATGTATAAGTTTACTTTTATCTCTAATCACATTTATTATTCTACCAGAGAAAATATTTACAAATGAAAGAGATGCCAAGTACAAATTCTAGTTTGAATGTTTTTGAATAAAATATACCAGAATTTTTATACATAAATGTGATCAATGATTTCTGGAAACTTCCGGATCGCGATTAGCGAAACATCCATTTAGCAAACCACAAACACAAACATCCATTAGCAAAACACAAATTTTGTATGAATGCTTTTTGGAAATAAAATTTTCTCTTTCTTCACATTTTTACCCTTCAATTGAGGATTTAGCAATTTTGAATGCACCTGACCTTCTCAATTAATCGAAAATTAAAATGTACTAAAAAAAAAACATTTATTATTTTCTTCTTCACAGAGATATTAAATAAGAAGGATCATTAGAATTCATACTAAATATTTACTAATTCTAATGATGAATAAATACGAATTCTAATGATGTTTGCATTCAATTCAAGCATAAAAAGGAAAATAATAATTTTTTATCTTTTTGGAAATGAAAACTTTCATTTTTGATAAAATGTCGAAAGGCAAATGTATCAAATGTATTAATTTTCGAGTTAAAAGACTATAAGTTTTTAAAATTAAAAAATATTTAAATTTTCAGAAAAATTATTGTCAACTAAGGTCTTGTATAATCTTGATAAACAATTTTTATAATCTCGAGAGAAAAAAGAAGAGTGAAGTAATCAACTAAATCATTTTTTGTCAAGCATTAAATCATAACTTATAAATTGACACACACTATTAAAATAATTCATATTACTTTGTTAATTAATCATAATAAATCATTGTTACGTATTTTATTTTACCTTGACAAAAGCATCAGCATCTCCAGTCGCACATATTAATGTTGGAAGTTTTCTTTTTTAAGTCATTAATAATTATCAAATTATTATTTAGCTATGAATTAAATAAGAAGTTGACAATAAAAATTTATTAGAAATTCTATTAGTTTTTGCACTCCAGATGCAAACATGAAAATAATAATTGTTTTGCTTATTTCGAAGTGAAATTTTTAATTTTTGGCAAATGCATACTTATTAATGCTTAAATTATCGAGGTGAATTTTAAAGATAAAAAGAAGATATTTTAAAGAAACTTGCTCTGTAAAAACAAAAAAAGTGGCGTCAATTGACTGCTAAAATGTCACATATTACTTATAATTTAATAACTGCTAAATATAAAATACTTTATTTATAATACTTTATTAATAATTATTCATAATATTGCTTTAACTCCTATTAGCTAATTTTTTACAGTTACCTTGTCAAAAGCATCAAAGCATCTCCAGTCACAAACGTCAAGATTTGAAACTAAGATTTTTTTGCTCCACTCTGATGTCCCGGGAAGATAAGAATTCAAAACTGTTTTCAACTTATTCACCCGAGAGAGGCTAGCATCATTGCAAACAAGCTGACCTATAACAATGTAATCAATATTAAACTGAAAGTTGCTATTATTATCACACAACAATTGAAAGTAAAAATTTCTTCATTTATTAGTTAAACCAAACAGTAATAAAACTTTAAAAATGATCACAAATTTTGCAAAAAAATAACTTTGAGGCCTACTAAACTATGAAAATATACAAGTAAATATAATGACAAATAGGCATATATATATATATATATATATATATATATATATATATATGTATATATATATATATATATATATATATATATATATATATATATATATATATATATATATATATATATATATATATATATATATATATATATATATATATATATATATATATATATATATATATATATATATATATATATATATATATATATATATATATATATATATATATATATATATATATATATATATATATATATATATATATATATATATATATATATATATATATATATATATATATATATATATATATATATATATATATATATATATATATATATATATATATATATATATATATATATATATATATATATATATATATATATATATATATATATATATATATATATATATATATATATATATATATATATATATATATATATATATATATATATATATATATATATATATATATATATATATATATATATATATATATATATATATATATATATATATATATATATATATATATATATATATATATATATATATATATATATATATATATATATATATATATATATATATATATATATATATATATATATATATATATATATATATATATATATATATATATATATATATATATATATATATATATATATATATATATATATATATATATATATATATATATATATATATATATATATATATATATATATATATATATATATATATATATATATATATATATATATATATATATATATATATATATATATATATATATATATATATATATATATATATATATATATATATATATATATATATATATATATATATATATATATATATATATATATATATATATATATATATATATATATATATATATATATATATATATATATATATATATATATATATATATATATATATATATATATATATATATATATATATATATATATATATATATATATATATATATATATATATATATATATATATATATATATATATATATATATATATATATATATATATATATATATANTTGAATTTTTTTATATTTCGCGTTTATTTACGCATTGAATTTTCACGCTTTAAAATGCAGAATATTAGTGAAGCAATATTTGATAATTTATTTTGCTAATATGTTTCTCATTTAGCTAATGTTTTGATTTTTTCACCATGTACAATCTAAATAGCTAATACACTTTTTTAAAAGCTAATAAGAACATTGATAGAATTCTTCTACATAAGTACAATACTATGTCTTTGATGATAAAATACTATGTCTTTGATGATAATATACTATGTCTTTGCACTAGAACATCGTGTTCATTGGCGAGCGAGCGCAGCGAGCCATGGTTCACGGCGTGAACCACATAGGATTGCGTAGCAATTCTTGGGGGTTGGCAAGCGTTAGCGATCAGGGGGCGGAGCCTCCTAGTTTCAATAATTTTTCT
Organism: Parasteatoda tepidariorum; assembly: GCF_043381705.1. Lineage (NCBI taxonomy): Eukaryota > Metazoa > Arthropoda > Arachnida > Araneae > Theridiidae > Parasteatoda > Parasteatoda tepidariorum. The sequence goes on from NC_092211.1 coordinate 7,445,594, forward strand.
TCTTCTGTTTGAAAAAATTTTTATATTTTTTCCATGTTTTCTCTATATTTTTAACTTTATCTATATAAATATATATTCCATTCCCCCCCCTGGTAATAACACACATTTATACAGTAATAATATTATTAATTATAATAATAACATACCTCTGTAATTGGTAAGACACAAGTTACTGAAGATTTAAAAAATACTATTTTTATAAAGAAAATAACTATGATATTCACATAGTTGTCAAAACAGTATGAAAGCTCAAAAACAAGTGATTAAAGTTAATAAAGTTTTTTTTTTACACTAATTCTCCTTGCTGTACGTTCACATGGAGAGAACCAGGTACCCTCCAATGTCCGCGAAATCGAGCATTATGGCGGTTTAATTTGCCACAGGAAAGGATTATTTCAAGTATGAAATCAAACTGTAATAGGGGACCAATTAACTCATTCTCTGGTTTATTCTGCTGCTTCATACCTTCCAACTCCAACGAGTGTTTAATACAATTGTTGACTGTTTTGTATCAATGTATGTACAGATCAATTTTCATTAAAGCCCAGTAGTCCTAGAGATAAGTCAAATTCCCTTAATTTCTTACACCAGTGTAAAGTTTTTTTTAGCTTAAACATACCTTTGCCTAAACTTTAATAGTCGACTATTTTAAGTCTTTAAAAGAAAATCCTATTTAACTTGTAATAAAGCTTGCTTTATGCAAGCTAAATAGGACAATCCTCCTATGTTATATATAAAAAGCAATAATTAAAGTTTTGAAACTAAGTTTCACATTTAAATAACATTCAAATTAATTTTCTACTGCTTTTCATTCTTCAAGTTATATATACATTTGTTGGTTTAATTTCTTTGAAATTTGAGATAAAATTAACCTTCTAATTATAAAACATAACAGAAAGTTAATTAAATATCCTTTAACTCTTTGCAATTTATAATACAGCAATTATAATATTGTTTAAATTCAGTGAAATTAGGAGAAAAAACTCTCAACCCATGTAAAGTAGAAGATAATACTACAATTATAATAATTAACATTAATTAAAAAATTTTTGTAATTATATCAAATTTAAATAAAATATTTGTGATTATTATAAATGCCCCGAGTCCTAAAACTTCGCTGGGTCAAAGTACCCAGCAAAAAATGAAATCTTTTATCCAATTAGTTCTGGATACAATTTTTGGAGTGGGGTGGTTGTGGTAAACCCAGCGAGAGGTAAAACTAGCCAGGTCCGGATACTGGTTAATAACATTATATAACTGAGACTAGGTACCTAAATTCGTTTTCGGGGTGGGGGAAATAACTGGATAGTAAAAATCTGGCTAAGTAGGCTGGTTAGAGGAAGTTTCTGGATGTTCATTATATCCATTAGTAATTATGATAAATTTAAATTGCAATATTTTGCAATTATAGCAGGGTTGGCTTTTTGCTGGCAGAAACTGGTTTTTGCCATGCCAGTGGCAGAAACTGGTTTTAACCGGTAAAAACTGGCAGAAACTAAAAAAGCACCTACATTAGTTCCAGTAATTGCTTAATGACATTTTGTTTAAGTAAACTGAAAAATGTAACTCCATGCAAGTGTAGCAAACTTTTTAATTCATTTTTTGTAAATATATACTATTTTGTTTATATAAAATATAAAGAGTGCAGTATATCAAATTGAGAAAAGAAATTGTTTAGGTTCAGAAACTCCATCAAAACTTGTATTTTGTTATAGATTACTGCAAAGTGCAAACAATGTAATATTTGATCTTGAATGGTGATAATTTTATAAAAAAAATTGTACTTTGTTTAACATTTAATTGTTTTTTTTTTTATGAATTATCCATTGTATGCCAATCTCAGTATTTACTTTTATGCCCTTTTCTGAATTTCTGCCAGTTTCTGACACAAATGTGGCAGAAACTTGTCAATCTTGAATTATAGTGAACATTATTTTATTATTTACAACTTTTTCTGATAAATGTCAATTGCAATATTTATTTGAATTGGAAAGACAACAAACTGTAATTTGTTCTTAGCGAGTTAAAAGGATAATAAATTAAATACCAAATCTGAGTCCAAATAAAATAGCAAGTGATTTTCCACCAGGAGAAGCACACAAATCTCCAACATCTTCATTCTTTTGAACATCCAATGCAAGAACAGGTAATATAGATGCTCCATCCATTAAATAATAATCTAATAGAAAATAAATATTTCATTGAGAAATGTTGATCACTAAAATTAAGATTTTTAAAACATTGTTGAGAGTTATTAATGTTAAACAGATTACGCACAACTGTTATTTATTTTCCAAAAGTCAGCCTTGACATGTTAACACTTTGCGTAAGCAAACATTAGTGTTAGCTGATATATACAGAGATGTAGTAGATACTTTTAATCATTCTTAACCGAATTTTAATTAAATCAAACCTATCATTTAATTTTTATTACATTTCATAAAAAGCAAACATAAGATATTTAATTCTTTTCTTAACAATCAATGTAATGAATAACTTTTTATTTCAACGCTACTGTAAAACTCATTTATTCAGGGTCGTGCCAAAATTGAAAACAAGATCTATTTATAACTCTTTATTTATAACTCTATTTACAACTCTATCACTATCATCTATTTATAACTGTTACCACAAAAATGTTTCAATTATATGGTTAGACTAATTCTCACGGTCTTTTTGGTGATTCGCTTTCGCCAAATTATTTTTCAAATTTAATATTGATTGGGAGGGGTTGGCTTTGTTTTTGGCTATTTTATGTGTCGATAAATCGACAACCATGGATCTCTTCCCATGCTCCTAACTGTCTGTTGAGAACATTTCAATCACTTATTAATTTGGCTTTTGATCAGGCCGGTCATGTCAGATTTATCTTACTGATATTATACAAAATTTATTATTTCACTTAAAAAGTTTTTGTATAAAATATTGTTTAATTTTGTATCTCGAGCTCTGCAATTGTTACTCAGGGTTGCCACTCACATCTAGAAATAAAATTCCCCGTACATATTATACACAATATATTAAGTAGAAACACACCATCACTGCGCTATATTGTACTAACTATACTAACTTTAATTACTGGAGAAACTTAGAGAAAAAAGGTACAGCTATATATATTTAAAACAAATAATGTTAGAGTAAATTAAATAGTATAGTATAGCTGAAATATCATCCTTAAATATGCCATAGATTGCATTTTGAGTAATCACCATTTTTTAAAAGACGAAAATAAGAAACAAAATCCCCTGTATTTTCACAGTTTGCAAAGAAAAAATCACAATTCCTGGTATTTTAGGTTATTTTTTAATTCCCTGTATTTTCCAGGTTTTTCCTGTGGAATGGCAGCTCTGTTTATTTTCCAATGGTCTGTCCTCATTGATATTATTATGCAAAATTTATTATTTCACTTAAAAAGTCTTTTTCATAAAATATTCTTTAATTTTGTATCTTGAGCTCTGAAACTGTTACCGAATAAAAATTTTATTATGGTCATGATCCTGATTTCATCATAATCTTCAACTATACCATACAATTACAACCATACCAAATTTCGTCATCACAGTCAACATCCTCCTTGAGGAAGATGGACTACACTGCAATGAATCTTCAACTATACCATACAATTACAACCATACCAAATTTCGTCATCACAGTCACCATCCTCCTTGAGGAAGATGGACTACACTGCAATGAATCTAGGCTTGAAAAAAACTACTTACTTAGCAATCCAGTAACATCTACTCTGGGCTGAGGAAATCTTTTGAATTTCCCTCTGAAACAATAGTAAATATTCCAGTGCTCAGGAAAATGTATAACACCATGCCGAATCAGTTTTGCCTTGTAATTAATTTTAGGGAAATAAAATTCATCACACTCATCAGATTCAAACTCTCTGTTCTTAAACTCAGTTGCAGGCATGTACTCATCCTGATCGCAAGGTACTAACTCACTATCATTTTCATTATCTGATAATGAATCTGGATGAGTCATTTGTTCTTCAGGAGGATTGTATTCAGGAAGCTCTTCTATTTCTTCTGGACCTGCATCTGGGTTCTCTCTTAGATTCAGATGATACATGGTTTTCATATCAAACAAATCTGAGTCGCCAAACAGGTGTTCAGGAGACTTGTTTGCACAGAAGGTATTTGCAACAGCACAGTAGTGATGAGGACATAAGAGCCCTAAACGGATAGAAGGCCAGTCTTTGTAGACAGTGCTATAGAATTGGTCGAAATGGTCCATAGCTAACTCAGTACCAGGTTTCTTTTTCTAGAAAATATTTTTTAAAAGAAATTTTAGTAAGAATATTGTGAAAAGTATTATATAACAGATGACATATAGCACAGAACACTATGAAATCAATTTATAAGATTGCAAATAGATATAAATATAGATGCTTCACTATTATAATGGCATTCTAGGGAAATATTGTAGAGTTATGTTGAAATTATAGCCAAGTTCTTTAATATATTACCCCTTGATAGTTACACTTTAAAAATATTAATTAACTCAGTAAGTACAATAATAAAAACAGACATCTTCTTTTCCTTTTGGTGTTTGGTTTTGAGTTCTCATAAATTTATGTTTTTTTCTTTCCCCTTTCAGATTTTGCGTGTTTTCAGAGTTTTATATGGGGTTTTCCTGAAATTTTGAATAATCCAGTAAGAATTGGAAATAGTACTGAAAAGCAAGTGATTAGTTACAATTATAAACATAAAAATATACCAGATAAATCATAACTACCATAAGTCATTTAAATGACACTATACCTAATTTTTTAAATGTAGCTTTTATTTAATGCCAATTATTTTGACCTTGAATGAAAAAAATAATTTTAATTCGGAAATTAAAAAAAAAAAAAAACTAGCATAGAATAAATAGAAAATTAAAAATAATTTTAATTCAGAAATTTAAAAAAAAATAGAATAGAAAGACTGAAATTAGATAAATTTTCAATGATTAAATTAAGAGTTATGCGCAATAGCTCAACAGAAAAAAAAGGTGTAAAATAGTAAAAGTTTAACATAAGTTACAGGTTATTTTCATATAAGAAATGGAAGACTACTTGTCAAAAAGTGTTCAGCCTATAACAGAGGGTTTTATAAATGTCATGATTTTTAATTTTTACCAAACAAGATTGTGCCATGATTTTTGCTTTTGCTACTCATTAGGAATTCTTAAAGCAAGTGCTGCAGCACACTAAGGTGCGATAGAGTGAAATAAGAGGTGTCACAATGTGCCTATGACTTCAGATCATAGGAATTTGTTGCTGTTCAATAGTTAAAAGTTTCTTATTGATAGAGTTTGAATCAACATTAAACAATAGAGTTAGAGAGTAGTTGAATGAGTTGATAGAGTTTTAACTCATAACCACCACTGGAGAAGTCAGTGAATATTTCTAACTAATATATTTCTCAGTGTTTTCACTACAGCTCGGGAACGCGAAAATCTCGCATATTTCTTTCCTTTCTCGCAATAAAAAATGATAAACGTGAGAAGTTCGGGCACTCTATTAATCAATTTTAAAATGCCGGAATTTTGGAAAAATTTTCCTCTTTTGCCATTTTGAATAAAATCCGTTTCACTTTTCTTCCTTGATCTTTCATTATTTTGAACATCGGTCCTTGTTATCTAGCTTCCCTATTTACCAGTATTGTTCAGAACCGGTGGGAACAGCAGAACACCACGCCCTCCCGAACCACGGAACCCCTTTCAGAACACATTTCTCTGCAACCACGTGTTCAGCGTAGGTAAGGTTTCTTCATGTAAGACGGTTAAATTTTTTGTGCATGAATCTAAGATGGACATATACCTTGTTAAGGCGACGTCTTCTACTCCGTAGCAGACAAATGAAAATGAAACAAATGTCGGTAGAAACGGTCAAAATGAAACAAATACGGATATTTTTCAGCCAAATAAATATAATAGCTGATGAAAAAGTAGATATAGAACATTTTCCATATGATGATGCAGCAAAAATATTCAATTAGAAGATGTTAAAAATGTATTATAATTGAAGAAATAATTTTTTTCCAAGTCTATTCGTGTTTTTTTAATTATTAGAAATCTCACTTAACTTTTTGAAATCTCACCCTGTTTTTGAGAAAGGGTGAGAAATTCTCTCCCATTTTTTTTTCCGTAATAAAAACACTGATTTCTACACTTATATGTATAAAATTTAGTACAAGTTAATTGACTGTGAAATTACTGACACATTGGCAATTTCAGTTGGCACACAAATAGGACAAATGCAGAGAAATATCCCCATTTTAGTCTATGTATTTCGTATCTGTTCATTATTGAAATAAATATAAGTCCACATAATTAGTATCAAGTCAAGAAGAGTTTATGGAAGAGAAGTAAATTTAATTTTTTGTCAATTTTTTTTTTTTATTATTGCGTTAATAATCATGATTCACAGCAGACTGTGTTAAAATGGATTATTGATCAGCATAAAATATTTAGAAAAATCAAACAAAAATAAAAGCTTTTATCTTTAAGTCGATAAAAATAAATTCTCAATCTATTTCAGCAACTTTAACGTGATCTACAGAAATATTCTTGCTTACAAACATTTAACAAAATTTATTAGAGATAACCAAAAGTTCACATTGCATTCATCTGGGATAAAAGGTCAGAACATGATTTTTAATATCAAGCTAATTATCGAAAGTATCAGCTTCAAAAGGTCTTACCTTTGGTACAGAATACAGTCGAACAACTTTTAGGTTTAAATGTCGGACAAATTTCAAACTTCGAAAGATAGATGCAAACATCATTTTAAAAAAAGAAATAAAATACTGTGATAAAGATAGTGATTAATTAAAAAGTGATGTAATAAGAAACATAATCCAAAAATATTTCATATCTTTGACAGTAATACTAATTACAAAAGACGTTAATATTTAACTTATGTACTGGTTTTAAAGGAATATAGTGATCTGAGCTATAAAACTTTAGTTTCAGATATTTCTCACAAATATTCAGTTGTTCTTTTGTTTACTAACAAACGAATGAGTAGTAAGATGAGATGTACATTTCCTGCTGAATTATCAATTTCCACTTAAATTGATCCATTTAAGCTTTGCACCTAAAACTTTTAAGGAGCATTTTCACTGGGTAGGAAAAGCCGTACACACTGCATCCGATTGGAATAGACTAAGTTGAGAAAAACTAAAAATCTGGTCTAAAAATTTCTAAAAGAACAATCGAAAACTCACCTTTTTAACATATTCAACAACCTTATTTCATTTAGAGAATTCCTGCGAGGGATTTCCGTTCTATATTGATTTGGAAAGATAAAGCTCTTGTATAGAAATTTTACAAGATTCTAGTTTTTTCAGGATGCAGGTAAGCTTACCCCAGACGCGCGTGCGAATGTTTACAATACGTGGGACGAATGTCACGTTACGTGGAACAATTTTTTCTCATGTTAAAAAATCGCAACCATTAGCGATCCGCATATGAAAAAATCGAAAGTATATGAGAACCTGATTGAAAAGTTTTTCATGGGAAAATATTTTCCAGTGAAAAAAATCACAAAGAGCGAGAATGGTCTTTAAAACAAACTGCTCACTCGTGCGCAAATTGCATCTGCATGCGATTACATACGGTATGAATGCTCTGAAAAATTCGCGACTGCGAATGAGATACGCTTCGATACTTTTTATTTACGTGATACTAGCTGCGCAATGGGCTATTGGCGATGGTCTGGGATACATCCCTTAGAGTGATTCGGAGATTCATCATATTCCGTTTCGTTTAAAAGGGAGGACATATCCACACCCCATCCACTCGTAGATCGTAATTTTGACCTGAACCAGACCACATCCTGGCCACGAATGAGATACAAAATGAACAAACACCATGGAAAACTGATTGTTAAAGTCATAAAATGCAAAGACCACAGTAACTCGGATATGTATTCCGTTCTGATAATACAAACCCAGTAAAAAAGCTACTTTTACTAATACCGTGGTAAACAGAAAACGAGACCACGAATAATGTAGCTTGACTTTGAGGAGAAAGTCTTTTATACGGTCTATAATATTTAATGAAGGACACTGGAAGAGTTTTACTCCGAGTTGGAGCACATGGCAAAGACTACTTGGGGTGGTCTTGGCTGTAACAGTCTGTAATGCTATGAAAGAAGAAGAATGGAATCGAATATTTCTGTAATAAAAATAATTAACTATTAAGCACTTGCATTTGGTATTTTCATAAGCTATGATAGATTCCTCGTTTCTCGAGATATATGCTGAGAATATATAGGTATTTAGGTGCATGCAGAGAACACAAGAAATGTTTAGAAATTCTTTAAGGTGTCGCGACGCTTTCTATATAAAGAGGAATTTTGAGAATGATAATTGAAAATATTTTATTAAAATTCTAAAAGGCAGTTCCTAATGGAATAGAATAATTCTATAATAAAAAGAAAAAGTAATTACCTAATAATAAGCAGCTGGTATTTACACATGATTTTGGGACTTACTTCGTTGTTTTATTTCAGTTTTAGAGACTGCAGTCCGTTAAACGGGCTTCAATATTCTAAACAAATTTTCGCGGATCTATATAGGGAACACAATGAGACTCCTTCCCTATTTCGTCTATAACTTTACTGCTTTGCATGGTGAGTGATTCAATGTAGCAAAATATCTGGCAAAGTTTCAAAGTTATAGATTAATATTGAACGGGCATTGTAGGCCATTATGTATATTCAGAATATGAGCTTTTGTGCTGATGATCCGACGCTCGTATGAAAGGAATATAAATTGGTACTCTAACTGATTTGATTAAAATTTAGTTGTTTGTTGTAGTTTACAGCTATATTGTAAAAATAAATGTAGTAAAATTTGAATACTTAGGTTCAAATTTAAGGGGAAAAAATTTATTGGCCTTAAGTTTATGCAGAAAGCACAAGAATATTTCAATGAGTCGCAACACTTTCCTTATAAAAATGAATATTTTGAATATTAATTTAAAATAATTTATTGAAACCTATAATATAGAAACTGGTTAGACATATTATATTAATTATACTACTTTACCAAGTCACAAAACTGTAGACTAATTAGGAGCATAATATGGTCCCATTGTGCAACTTATGAAAAATTGCGGAAATGATTAAAAAAAACTTGAATTACTTTTACCAGCTAGATTGCAGTCGTCAGTGGTATGGTTTGAATTGCTTAGTTGTTAATCCCGAGGTCAGTGGTTTGATTCTCTGTTCAAGCGAATTGAATTATTTTTGCTACAGAAGAAAATTTTTTTATTTTATTTTACAGGTTGTTAATTAAATATTTTTTTATTTAATTTTTCTAAGTGCGTTTATAATAAATATTTAAAAAAATTTAAAAAATTTACTCATGTTCTGATATGTAATCCCATATATTATGTGTCATATATATATGTAATACTCTTCATATTTACCAATAATTTTAAGACTTGGTCAAATATACTATATTAAATATCCATACTACCGTAGCAATTTCAAAGTTATAGACAAATTAGACTTATTAGACTTATTAAGAGATTTAATAGACTTAATTATAGCCAAAATTTTAACCTTTTTAAAGAGATATCAGTTTTAGAAATTTTATCTTAAGATTTTATACTGTAGCACCTTTCTAATAGGTTTAACGAATTACATGTCATTTATTTGAATTCAAATTTATTTTAATGACTTAGTATTTACTAAACAGATGTAATTTAAAAAATAAAAGAAAGTTGTTATATGGATTTGAATGATTGTTTTGAATTCTTAGAATTTTGTGCATTTGCAATGTACCTAAGTTAGTAGCGAGCGAAGCAATTTTCGGGGATTGGCGAGCGTTAGCGAGCAGTGGGCGCAGCCCACTAGTTATTTAAAATGCTTGAATTTATTTACACAAATGGCCTTAGTTCGTAATAACGATTGAGTCACTGAACTGATAATCCCGTGGTCCTTAGTTTGATTCCTGGTGCAGTGAAAAAAATTTTTCACTGCAGAACAACAACAACAACAAAAATAATAATAAAAATTTTATTAGAATATTTCTATCTTAAAAAAATATTCCTTAATTTTATTTTTAAAATTATATTTCTCTAAGTATATTCATAATAAAATCGTTAGAAATTCGGAACATTTTCGTTGCGTTCTGAATATATATAATGCCCCATTTTTCCACTTAATATTAACCAATAACTGCGGAGCTTGGTCTAATAATTATCCATACTACCATACAGAGCTACAAAATTATCGACAAACTAAGGCCACGCAACGGGGCATATCACCTTACACTGTATGCAAAACCTCGAAAATGACTTAAGAATCTTGAATTGTATAATATGGTCAAATGGCCGCAGTGTGTAGTAGGGTTTGAAACGCTTAACTGATATCCCAGTGGATCGATATTTGGTGTTGTTGAATTTAATTATTTTTATTACTGAATAAATGTATATATTTCTTCGTTTTACAGTATATGGTAATCTTAATAAAACGTTTGTTTATTTATTTTTAAGTGTGTTTATAATAAAATGTTAAGAAATTTGAAAAAGTTTGCTCATGTTCTTAATATATATAATGCTCCAAATCTCCTCTTAACATAAACTTATAATTTTGAAACTTGATAAGATTTATTATCAGACTACATCATCATACCCATACTACATGACGTACTACAACTACATGACCATACCAGACTACAAAATTATAGAAAAATTATGGGTCGTCCGATGTGGCATAATAAGGACCCAATGTGCAAAAATGCTGAAATGATTTAAAAAGCTCGAATTGCGAAGGACAGTCTAATGGATGAAGTCCGTGGTATGGTTTGAAGCGCTAATCCAGGTATTAGCTAAATCCATGGAGCGATTACCGGTGCAGTCGAATTTACAAAATTTTATTACTGAAGAAGAAAAAAAAAAGATTTTTTGACAGTATGTTTATCCTAACAAAATATTCGTTTATTTTATTTTTATCATTTTTTAAGCGTTTGTATAATAAAAGTGTAAGAAATTAGAAAAATATTTGGTCATGTTCTGAACATATAGAGTGATCCATAGATCCTGTTAATATTAAGCCATAATTTTAGCTCTCGACCAGATATATTAGCGATGCCACCAAACCAAGCCTTAAAATTATAGACAAATTATGGGGAATATTATGGTCCCACTGTAGAACGTATACGAAACAGAGGAAAACTCCTAAAATGCTTCAAATCAGTTAAACAGCTAAATGGCCGATGTCAGTGGTATTGTTCGAAGTTCTATACTGTTGATTCCGTAGTTCGATATCCGGTGCTGTCCAATTTAATTATTTATATTGCAGAACAAAAATATTTCTTTTATTTCCTCTAATGGCGTTTATAATAAAAACGTAATGAAAAAGAAAAGTTTCGCTCATACTCTGAATGTATATAATGCCGCATATCCCCTCTTAAAATCACTATACTGTTTGAAAATGGGGCCGGAATAGCCAGGTTGGTAGGGCAATGGGCCCAGGTCCTAGAGTTCGTGGGTTCGATCCCCGCCGGCCGAAGACTCCCCGTGCAGTAAATGGTGACTGACGCACGTTAAATCTGTTTGAATCACAAAGTCCTCCATGTTTCCATAACAAATCAATACCTCTGGGGGTATTGATCCAGGAGTTTCCTTGTCTTCTGTATTGGTTCGAAACGACAAAGCTACGGAGTTAAACTTAAGTAGTCGTAAATCCAAAATTGGGTCGGCTGTTCAACGACGGATATAACTGTTAAAAGTGTTTCGAATAGAATAGAAAGCAGAAATAAGTAGATAATATTAAGTATTTACATACGCCGTCTGCACTTGAGATTAGCAGTCTCATTAAGGGGATTGCTGTTATTTAGCAGTTCAACGTGATTCAAAATTTTAAATCATTTTCACGGATATATTTAGGGATCCTCTGTTTAGCTTATAATTTTACGGCTTTTAGTGGCATTGTGGTTCATTATGTAACAATATATCTGTCCTTGTTTCTTAAAATCATGGGTTAATATTTAGAAAAAATATAGGCCGCTATGTATGTTCATAACATGAGTCAAATTCTAAGCTCCGACTTTCTTACTATCTTTTGCGTTCTCTAATTCGTCAATAAATTTGTGGTTTGGCATGGTGTATAGTGTAACAATAAATGCCACCCAGTTTTAAAATTGAAGGCTAATATATAGTAAAAATATAGACTACTATTCGGCATATGCAGAGAATAAAAGAAATCTTTAGAAATTATTCAAAGTGTTGTGACGTTTTCTTTATATAGGAAAATATCGAGAACAAAAATTCAAAATATTTTATTAAAATTACCATACCGTTAAAAAAAAGGGGGACTGGCGGTCCACAGAATTGCAGTCATACTAACAGGATTAAACATTTTAAGTAATTTTCCGTGATTCATATAGTAGTAGGGACCCTTCTGGGTTTCGTCTATAATTTCGTGTTGGTGTGGTACATTGTAACTATACATCTGATCAAAGTTCAAAATGATAGGAGAATATATTTAGTGAAAATATAGGTCATGAGTCTCAGTTTTATAATAATCTAAGTTTTAGGGAATGATAATTTTACTATCAAACCCCCAATAATGTGTCTGAAAATTTTCGGCTTGGCTTGGTGGTGAGGAATGTAATAATAATACATCTGATCAAGATCCAAATTATAGCTTTATATTTAGAACACGAGCTAAAATAATACCGACGTTTTTTGTTATAAAGGGAATATTACAATGAAGTCCCTTTGTGCTCCTACTGAGTGGTCTATAATTTCACGGCATGGTGTACATTGTAACAATAAATGCCGCCAAGTTTGAAAATTAATAATATTTAAGCAAAATGAAGACGAGAAACACTTTTCTTTATAAATAGGAATATTAAGAACGATAATTTGAAATATTTTATTCAAATTATTATAATGTAAAAAATGGTTCCCAGTAGAATAGAATAATTCTGTAATTAAAAGAAAATATTACTAATAGGTTTACGATTAACTAATGTTTAACTCCATGGCCTCATAATTTTGAACCAAATCCAGAAAAAAAGGGAACTCCTGGATCAAGTATTGGGAAAAATCCTCCTTCGTGGAGGACTTTTTGATAGAACTAACCAGCATTTGTGTTAGACGGAGAGGAAAACCACAAAAACTTCCCGCGGTTAGCCCAATGGCAAGCGGACTCTAGCCCATGACCCATCTACTACTGAGGATATTTTATGTCAGCACTGTGGTGGGTGCGAGCCTGGTGCGGTATTCGTATCGACCAGCCATCGCTGGGACTCAAACCCGGCTCTCCTCATTGGAAGGCGAATGCTCTCTATCCCCTGAGCCACCAAATTAGGTCACATTGTGCCCCTACCGATTCATCTCTAATTTTAGCTTGGAGTAGCATGCAAGCATAATGTAACAATAGATGCCGCCAAATTTAAAAATTAAAGTTTAATAATAATTAGGAAACATATAGGCCTCTAGGTTTATGAGAGAGCACAACAAATCATAAAAAATTTTCAAAGTGATCCAACGATTTTTTTTATAAAAATGAACACTGTGAATGATAATTTAAATTATTTCATTAAAATTACAATACTGTAATAAATTTTTCAAATAGAATAAATTTATTATGCAAAAAAAGAAAGAAAAATAGCTAGTTAATAATTAGCCGCTAATATTTTCAAATGCTATGATAGATTTCTCGAGATATGAACTTGCGCTCTTGGCACTAGTAGTCTTGCCCTTTATTTCACGGTATTGTGGTCATTTGGTTCTTTTATTTCATCTATAACTATGTGGCTTTGCGTGATGGTATGGTACAGTATAAAAATATCTCTGACCAATTTTTAAATAATATAGGTTGATATTTAGAGAGTATAAAGGACATTATGTACTTTCATTACATGAGCTAAATTCTAAGTTCCGATTGTTAACATTTCAATAGGGCCTCTCTGTGAGTTTCCTATTATGCTCATAATTTTTCGTCTTGCGTAATGGTGCGAAACGTTGCCAAATGGTGTGAAACAGTTGCCAACGTAAGCAAATGCCACGTTTCAACAACCAATCAGGATCGAGATACCCACACTTGCAGTCATCCCATTGTTTACAGTTTAATTTATAACATAGCTACCAATGAAAAAAATTCTATTTTTCAAACGACTCTCCTGTCGAAGTTTTTGAACAACTTTTTGAAGGGTTAAACCACCCAGAGGGTTAAAATTGCCCCTTGCAAATCATTGTCTCAAGATGATATCACAAACAGTTCTGAAGTCATAAGAAAGTCACACTCACAAACTCTTCCTTTCATTAAGATTTATGGTATAAAAATGATTGGTATAATTAAATTATTTAGTATCAAAAGCGCTGTTCTAGCTATAGATACAGTTGTGATATTGGAATTATACTCGCGTCGTTGGCATCATCCATGAATTACAAACATTTTTTGCGATGCTAGAAGGAAGATATCCATTTTCCTCGACTTAAACAGCCAAAAATGCATGGAACTTTTCATACTCATTGAGAATGTATCCAATTAAAGAAGGGAGTATAGCCTGCATTGTTTGAAATCCGCCGTGGGTGGAAAAAAAACATTAGTTTCAGGGATATTTTTGCCATCACTGAAAAAAAGGTTTTCTTTGATAAGGAAAGTATTAGTTTCCTCCTCAAAGGAGAAAATTCAGCAAGTTTGAGACTAAAAATATCTTCAAGAGACTCTTAAAAACCTCAATGTTCGGATGTCATGTCAAAAAAACAGTTATTGTCAAATCCAAAGAGTATGTCATCTTATTCTAGACGGGGTTAGAGTCCACTTGCCGTCAGGCTAACCGTGGAAGATTCTCGTGGTCTTCCTCTCCATCTAACGCAAATGCGGGTTAGCTTCATCGAAAAGTCCTCCACGAAGGCAAATTTCTCCCGATACTTGATCCAAGAGTTCCCTTGTCTTCTGGATTGGTTTTAAAATAACAGGGCTACGAAGTTAAACATTAGTAGTCGTAAACCCAAAATTGGGTAGGCTGTTCAACGACGGTTAGAAAATAAAATTAAAAAAAAAAACATGTTATTGAAGGACAATAAATGGAGAGCCCTGTTAAGACAACCTTTAACTTTAGACTCCTTGTTTAAAATGAAATCAACGAAGTGTACACATTAGGCTCACCAATTCATTATTGAAGGGGAGAAATTTTTTTCTTAACATAATCTAGTGAATCAGTATAGAGGAAGGCCCAACATTAAAGTCAGTCAGAGGAAAGCATTCCTAATAATCAATTTTCATTTCGTTTCTGCTTCTTCGGGCAATCAAACAGGTATTTGATATTTTCAGTTTTGTTCCGATCCTAATATTCCTGTCAATTCTAAGTAACGCCAACAGATGGCGCCTACACTAGTATAAAACCTTTGTGTTTAATTTATCTTTACCCTTTCTCAATAAAATTCATAAAAGACAACAAATCTGTTTGTTGATGTTCTTGAGTCCTTCCAAGTTCTGTCTTCCTAAGTTTGCTTTCTTCCTCACTAAAATATTAATTTGCGAACCCTAATATGTCTACTTTTTAAACTTATTTTATAAAATTACAGTCTTCTTCAGCTTCTTAAACCCCAATTCTTAAAATACAGGGCGATTCAGAACAGCGTTTAAGAGATGATTGTGCACGTCACAAGGAATGCAGAGTTATGCGGGGCTTGGAATGTACACTTCACGGAGTATTTCTCTTTTGCGGACTGCCGAGCGCCTTTAAACCTTTATGAAAGTTGTTTTAAGTTTTGTATGAATTGTCTAAAACTGCTTAAAATAAGCTCTTAAGTAACTATGCTTTGTCGTAATCTAATGATTTGACGTCTATGTGTTACCGTGCATTTCTAAATCTTTATGATTTGCCCCAACTTTCTTCCAAGTTGCGCGGAATCTCCCTGTATATCACGTTAAACCTTGTATCTGTTCAAAATTTAAAGGTTTCGCTGTTGAAGTAAGACCAAATACTTGAAGATAAGAATAAGTTTTTAGAAAGTGCTAGATACAATAAGTGTAAACAAAAGTGTTACGTAAATTTTTACTTGTACTTGTTCACAATTTATTTCTCCTTAACTGTTTATTCTATCCACTCGTTGTTGGTTTCATTCGATTATATGGTTGATGGTATATACAATATAAACACCATGCACAAGAAACAATACTGATTTTGTATAGTGCGCAAAAAAAATAAACGGATGACCCTTAATAATTTTTGATCTAATGATCGAATCTTAACGTTCTAGGACTCAATCTTAATGGCTCGAGGGGATGATCTCAAATATGCTGATCAATAAGTGCAGACGATATTTTAAGTTACGAAATCAGACACAAAAGCGTACTTTCGCTGAATAAACATATAGATTTTTCGACGGATTTGGATTTCTGACCCTCAAAAATATAGGGAGTAGCAGCAATCTGGTAAATAGGGTCCCAATAGTTTAGTCAGGAAAGGGGTCCAAAATTTAGACCCCTTAATGTTAATTTAATTTTTTGCGTATTTCACTATATCTCGGAAACTTTTCAAACGAATTGAAAAATTTTTGCAAGCAATTATAAAACTCTTTTGCCTGAAGATAATTCAAAGCAAGAAATAAATTTTAGTAAATATTTATTATTTTTTATTATTTTATTTAATAATAGTAAAAAAAAATTTGAACTGTGAAGGTATGCAATTTTTTGCTTTATTTTAAGGAACGTAATTTTATATGGCAAAATACAAAATTTAAGCAAAATCGGTTGAACAGTTTCTAAGAAATCGAATATCTGACTTCTTTGAAATTCAACTTCTCAGTAACTATTCGATTGATTTTGCCCAAATTTTGTATTTTGCCATGCAAAAATTACAGTCTTTAAAATTATGCAAAACATTTTATACCTTACGATAAAAAAATTTTTCGACTATTACTAAATAAAGGAAGGAAAAAATAATAAATATTTAATAAAAGTTTTTTTTTGCACGGAATTATCTCTGGATTAATAAATTCGATAATTGTATGCAAAAATTTTTTAAATCAATTAAAAAGTTCTCGACACGAAACAAAATACGCAAAAAGTAAAATTAACATAGAAAGCACTGAGTGCGCGTAATATTTTATACATTTTACTGCCCATGCATGACGTTTAATTTTCCAATTTATGTTTTAATAAAACTTTATTTGCCGTTTTTGTCTTGCTCAAGTTCAACAAACAACAAAATTTATAAATACGATTAGGACTAATTATCTTATCATTCTTACGTAGAATTTATTACATTATAATTAATCATATTACTAATTATTATCTATAATTATTATTATCAATTTTATTGTTATAATTTATATAAAGCTTTTAAATCAGCATTGAATAAATTATTGGAAATTTTATTTGGAAATAATGTCTGCTTTTATGACACCAGGCATCATCTAAAATATATTGCCCCACTTTAGCCATAGCAGGAACTTTGAACTCTGCTCGATATTTGCAAGCACACTTCATAGGCACAGTTTTTGATCATCATGACATATAAATAACAAAAATATAATATGTAAATATGTTACATCTGTTATTCTAGGAGTCTATGTATCAACTTAGCCTGTCGATAATAGTGCCGTAAGGACGACTACTTCGCAATTTGATGTTGCTCTCTAGAGAAATCTAGAATCTTTATTCTAGCTACCTTTTGATGCCATTCAACTTCAAACTTCATGCAAATCATCCCAAATCGGCCAAAAATCATTTCCTTCGGTACATAGTCCCCCGATTTTTTACGGCACTCAAAATTAATTAAAGAGATTTAAAAATTTTAAGCTCAAATGAAACTCAATAAGAGTAAAATGCAATTTGTTGAAATTTCAAGTGAATTGTCGAACGCCTGGGCGAAGTTAAATTTGAGCTTTCTTTTTCCTTTCTGAAAAAACGTCATTTAAAATTTTAGTAAGAATAAGATATCCCAGCATATCTACTATGGCAGACTATTTGAAGACAGCTAGCAGCATACTTAGAGCAGAAATGAACAATGGAATCAAAATGGCTGATAAGTGTTTCTTTGGACTGGGGAGACAACTTAAGATCGAATCTTCTGAGCCGAAAAACAAAGTTGAAACTCTATAAGACACTCATACTTGCTGTGCTGCTTTGTGGAAGCGAAACTTGGACCCTGAATTCAGATATACGAAGGACATCTTCGAAAGAAAGATTCTCAGAGCCATCTTTGACTCAATTCTAAAAAGGGCATGCTGACGAACCAGATGTAATTTTCAAATTTAATTAAGTATATTTTTTATCTCATTTTATTACCATCGTTGAACAGCCATTCGGTTTACAACTACTAATATTCAACTCCGTTGCCTTGTAATTCTGAACCCAATCCAGAAGACAAGGGAACTCCTGGATTAAATATTGGGAGAAATTTTGCCTCCGTGGAGGACTTTTTGATGGAACTAACCCGCATTTGCGTTACATGGAGAGGAAGACCACGAGAACCAGCCACGGTTAGCCTGACGGCAAAGGGACTCTTACCCATGATCCGTCTACCACTGAGGATTTTTAACGTCAGCACTGTGATCGGTACGAGTCAGATACGGAATTCGTATCGTCCAGCCATCGCCGGGATCGATCCTGGTTCACCTCATTCGAAGGCGAACTCTCTATCCCCTGAGCCATCGCGGCTCTTTAATTAATAATTTAATTACTATAGTAAGGAAAAAGTGTAAGTAAGTAAAATGTAGCACTTGCTTTCAAAAACTTCAGAATAATAGGAGGGGGCCCAACAAAAGATTCGGCTGATGGTATCAACCATCCTCACAAAGCCTATGACCGCTGTATCTTCTTCATTTGTATAAGTTTAACAACCTCATCATCACAGGAAATTGGGTGAGCTTTGGCCTTTTCCAGAACATTTCTTAATGCAGTTCCCTTGGTATTTGTAAGACCTTGCCAGTTCATTATCCCAACGGTTTCGGAATCCATGTTAATGGGGTCTAGCCATAAAGTTTTGGATGTCTTTTAGTTCTATACTTTCAGAAAAGTGTTTCTAAATGCATATAATATCGAATAAAGAATAAAGAAAATCAATTTTTTGTGGTATTTTCCTTCAGGCGTATAGAGAAATATGATCCAAGTATTATACATTAGTTCAAACACTAGCCAAACTAAATAATAATTATAAGAAGAACGAAACAATTAATTATTTCAATGAAAAAGTCCTTAATCTTTTAATGTTCTCTATTTTAATTTGTAAAAGAAATTTCTAAGGGAGAATTTTTTTTTTTACTTGAAGAACAGTTACAGTGCTTATTTTCCTTTACGAACCATTTTTCATTAAGTTAAAAATTTCTCTTTTTGTTTTGGCAGCACCTTGACGCCTTCATGTTATTGTTTGGGCTTGACGAAGCTCGAGTTATTGTAAACAATGACGAGGTCTTATCGATATTTCGGTGCTGCCTTGTGTTTCACTGCTGTCCTCACTTCTTTAATGAGAAAAAGGTTAATATCCAAAACAATGGCTCGTAAACGAGGCAGTTCCGTTTTTAGTTCTAGATTCATGAAAATTATTCCCGGGAGCATCCTCTATTCACAAAATTTTACGCTCTTATATAAAAAAAAAAGTAGTCTCATGCATAAATATTTCAGATTATATCGTCTGCAATTTTCTCCTGAATAACTGTTAAAGAAAGCAAAAATTATGAGAGCTCGCTAAATATTTAATTCTTTGCTTAGAAAAGATGCGACAAATATTCTTTTCAAGGATGATGTATCCCCATACGTTAGAGTATAACTGCCTTATTAAAAGTGATGTAAATAAAGAAACTCTTAAATTCTGACTTTTTTTTTATTAAGAAAAAACACTGTAAAATAAATCTTTAAATTTTGTACAGTATTAAGTTTTCTACCAATCTATTACTTTAGAAATGCATTCTGTTTTGTAGTCCGGAATTTGCCTTTTTTCATTCAAAAACGATAACTTAATGAGCGAAATTATATATTATGTTATTAAAATACTATTATTAAAATAATGACAACAATTGTGAGGTGTTTTTCCAAAATTTGTCTCCAGAACGTATTCTAAAGGAAAAACACGAAGTTAATTTAGTTTGTGCAGACAGTTCTATAAATACTCGTGGCTTTTCGAAATCGTTTTCTAACTTTTAGTTTCGAATTTGTTCAATAAAATAAGACTTGCTATAAGACCTTTTTGATAAATGAGAAAAATAATATAATTTTGAGTGTTAACAATTCTATTAATGGCTGTTTTTCAGAATTGTTTTTGAATATTGTTCTTTTCGTTCTATAAAATAAGACTTAAAAGTGAGAAGAACTTAATTTTTAGCGCAAGCGATTCTGTAAAAGGCGGTTTTTCGGCATCGTTTTTTCTTGGTATACTGGGTGTTTAAGTCAACCTTTTAGTTTTGGTTTCTAGAAAGCAAATATGCCATGTGTATTAGTCGATAGCTGTCAATACGTCGATTATTATTCCTATAGTCGTAATCCGTCAAATGATGCTAAATGCGTGGCAAAACGTGAATTCAAATGTTATTGTGAAATCTTTTAAATAGTGTGGAATTTCGAGTTCTTTGGAGGAAGCGTAGAAGACTAGTTTTTGTAGAAATTAGTAGATGACGTAGAATCCATTGCAGAATGAGGGTGCAAGCGACACTGCTAATTTTACAGAATATGTCATAGATGATGTTCTGGGATCTTAAATTTGTAGCATTAAAAGTTTACATTGTGTAATATTTTTCGAAATACATTTGAACAAATTAATTTTTCTTATTATCAATTTTTTTTCTGAACGAACTAAGGTTTCTCAAAAAAAATTTTATATATGAAGAAATTAATAATGAGAAAAAAGGCAAAATTAATTGCAGTGTGTACTGCGAAAGGCATTGTTTATAATGCACAGTCAACGAATGTCCAACTTTCTTATTGGTGTATAAGTCGACCCCCTGATTTTCGAAAATTTGACTTATATGTAGGTTCATCTGGTGAACGCTCTGGAACTATCCTGTGTTCCGGAAATAAGACTTGAGACTAATAAACAACTAAAGAAAACATTTATTAGATTAAACAAACGCCCAGCGTGCTCTCGTCGATACAGCTAGCAGTTGAAGCAAATACGGGGAAGAAAAAGCAATTATCGCATCCATGTCGTCACTTTTATGCACTGAAGATCTGCACCACTTCAGTTCGCTTCACCAATAGTAATCGTTACCGCAGCGACGCCACATTATACACCGGAATATATGGTATTTTTAATTTTGAACTTTTTGTTCATTAAAACAAAGCTTATCACAAGACTTTTTGTTAAGTGAGAAGAAAAAACTTATTACTCATTGGCAAAATGGGTCTTATTTTGGGTTGGATGGCGTGCGCTCTTTATTTGGACGTCAACACTCTTTTCAACTGTGTTCAAGATTAATAGTAAACAGTGCACATACGTTGCTATGGCTACCGCTGCTGTTTAATAATTTTTTTGGAATTCCTTTTTTCTTTTTATTTTCTCCAGCAGTCATTCTTAATGTATTTACATAATAATAATTAAAAGTATTTTTATATTATTTTTATTATTAACGTATAACTACTAGCTTGACGTTGATTTTAATATAAATATGAATACTGAAGAAGGAAAAGTATTTTGTAACGTCTTGAAGCATGTATATAAAAGGATATGAAAATCAATCCGACGACAAGCATCCATGGAGACAGTTTTTGCAACCCATGATTTGAAATGTTTAACGGAGTCAATCCAGAAAGAAAAATCATTTGACCAATGGGTAACCAGTAATCGTAATAAAGCGATCAAAACAAATTTTTTTTTCTTTTTGTGCAAACGATTCAAATCCTTAAAAATTTTTATGAAGTNCATGTATATAACAAGGATATGAAAATCAATCCGACGACAAGCATCCATGGAGACAGTTTTTGCAACCCATGATTTGAAATGTTTAACGGAGTCAATCCAGAAAAGAAAAAGCATTTGACCAATGGGTAACCAGTAAGCGTAATAAAGCGATCAAAACAATTTTTTTTTCTTTTTGTGCAAACGATTCAAATTCTTAAAATTTTTTATGAAGTAATGGATTTGGAAGGTAGGAACTCTGTTGATTTGCTATTTTCCACCATTTCCATTATCCACGATCATATAAAAGTAAAGATTTAATTGTTGCATTTGACATTTTGTCGATTTTTATTGTTATTTTATTCGATATTTGATTGTACATTAATAGTTTTTTTTTAAAATCCTATCGTTTTCATTGCAAGCTTAAAATACATAGAGCTAAAGAGTAAAAACTTTTTACAATGTATCACAATTTAAAATTTAACAATTTTGAAAATTTATGAAATTTGCATTAGCATAAAAAATTAATTAAATAAAAATCTTTTTCTATTAGTTTTACTTCTAACAAATAAAGCATACCGTTTATTTCTGCTGCCAGCAGAAAAATGAACAAAACTGAACTGCTTAGAGATGATGCTTCGAAATCACTTAAACTTTGATTCAAATTTATTGTAGATCACCAACAAGTCTTTTTAACCAAATTTTGTTTCTCATGAAAACAAAAGACATTTAAATTTATTTCAGAAAACTAAAACAAGAAATTTGATCATATTTATACCTAAATTTATACCTAATTTTATCCTAATACTTTTTTTTACCTAAAAATAATGCTGAACATGATGTTAACAATTGGGTACTTGCACTTCAAGAAGAAGAAGACACCCCATACCCACACGTGTGACCTATTTACCAGCTAATCTTTATCAGCAAAATAGCGTATTAAAGTTGAGTCTCTCGACATAAGTTAGAATGTTAATTAAAGTTAAGTTAATTAAGTAGAGACTTATCGAGCATCAAATTAGTTAAATATAATTCCTTCTCGCCCACTTCTTTTACTTTTATTATTTGTTTATGTATTTTATTGCAACCATGATATACTTTTGTTTTGCGCACCTGGCAACTTCGATGCATAATTAGTTTGTTGCATAATTAGTTGCATGGCTACTTGCCTGCCTTTGTGTTTAGTCTCTGAGTAAATACATAGTGATTGAATTGCAAGCATCCCATTGCATTTTACATTCATCGCAGTCATGGAATATTTGCTCGTTAACACGTTGAGCGATACGCTTATTTTTAACGGCCTCGCGCGTTGCTAAGAAGTGCTTGTATAGTGGTATAGCCCCTTATTAATAGATTGAAATAACTAGAAATTAAATAAAATTTCAAATATGTTTTCAGTAATAGTTTAAAACTATGTGACTCAGCGTTTTAACTACATAAGCAAGGTCAGATGTAATGAAAAATACTTCTTCCTTCCCATAACGCTTTTTAATTAATGCTAGAGGCTGATTTCTAGAAATAATGCCAGAAATATTTGCGATTGACATCGACCGTAATCATGGAATCACCATTTGTTCCTTATAGACATAAGCAGAGACAAAATGAGAGAAAAGAAAACATCTTTTCCTCCATTTTATTTTTCAATAAACTTTAGACTGACATCTATAAATAATGCAAGAAATAACATAAATAATTGCATTAAAAATCCACTACAACAATAGAATAATTTCTTGTTTTGGACTACACTCAAGTGAGGAAAAATAATTCTTTCCTTCCATTACGGTTTTTAATAGATATTAGAGGCCGATATCTAGAAATAATGCAAGAAATAATATAAATAGTTGTCTTTGAAATCCACGGCAATTACAGATATCCACTTTGGATATCTATCAGAATCATGGATTAATAGCTTGTTCTTTAACTACTCGAACAAGTCCAGAACAGTTTCTTTCAACAAGAACACACAGTTACAACTTCTTTCCTTCCATCTTGGTGTTCAGTTAACGATATCTTAAAATATCTAATATAATATAAAATATCTATCTGATATCTAAAAATATCTAATATAATATAAAATATCTAATATATCTGATATCTAAAAACAATGCTAGTATTAATATAAGCAATATTAATAGTATTCAACGTCCATCTCAATCAAAAAATAATTGCTTGTCCTTCAAAAACATCAACAAGTCTAGAATTAATGAATAATAAACTTTTTTCCATCTATTTTAGCTTTTAATTAATGTTGAGGTTTATGTTTAAAAATAATGCTAGGAATAATGATAATGTAAACAATTGCATTCAATATGCGTCACAATCATAGAATAATTGCTTGTTCTATAATTACATGAGCAAGGACAGACATGATGGAAAAAAAATTTCTCCATCATTACGGTTTATAATTAATGTTAGAGACCAATATCTAGAAATAATGCAATAAATAATATAAATAGTTGTCTTTGAAATCCACGGCAAATATAGATATCCACTTTGGATATCTATCAGAATCACGGATTAATAGCTTGTTCTTTAACTACTCGAACAAGTCCAGAACAGTTTCTTTCAACAAGAACACACAATTACAGTTTCGTTCCTCTCATTTTGGTTTTTAGTTAATGCTAGAGACTGATATCTAAAAACAATGCTAGAATTAATATAAACAATATCAATAATATTCGACGTCCATCTCAGTCATGGAATAATTGCCTGTCCGTCAACAGCATCGACAAGTCTAGAATTAATAAACTCATTTTCAACCATTTTAATTTTTAATTAATGTTGAGGCTTGTGTTTAAAATTAATGCTAGGAATAATATAAACAATTGCATTCAATATGCGTCGCAATCATAGAATAATTGCTTGTTCTATAATTACATGAGCAAGGACAGATATAATGGGAAAAAAACCCACCACTACTGTTTTTAATTAATGTTAGAGGCTGATATCTAGAAATAATGCTTCGAAATCACTTAAATTTTGGTCTTGAAGCCTTGTTGGAAATCACTAAAGGAACATTCAATAACCTCTCTCCTTATAGGAAGAGAGTCTTTAACGAATCCTGGAGGCGAAAATCGATCGAGAGCATTTTATTTATCTCAGCTAAAATTTAAGTTGACTGCTTGTTCTCTTAAAGATGGAGGTTCAGCACTTTTACTGCATAAAATCCGTTAATGGTTTCACTTCAGTTCCTTTCTGAGACAGGCGATAAAATTTTGATATAAATCTTCCAGATATATCAAAACGTTGTGCATTTAAGGCGAAAAGCACTTACTCTTTCAGTCAACAACTTGTACTATTTCCACCTTTACTCATTATGTTAAATGGAATAAAGCTTTTTCTGCTTGTTTTTTTTCCCTTCTGCACCCCCCCCCCCCCCCCC
>NC_092211.1:7470782-7522739 GCF_043381705.1 Parasteatoda tepidariorum
GCCCCCCCCCCCCTCCCTGCGATAAAAAAAAACACAACGCCTTCTTGTTAAAATTTATTTTCCTGCAACTAGAGATGCTTTTATTTCCGCACTTAATTCTATATCGAGAGTTTTGTGTAATAACAAAATGGAAGTTGTTTTGGGATTTAAATAGGACAGAATTGCAATTAGTTTGATCCATTTTGCACTAGAGTTTTACGTAGAGTAATGTCCGTATGTTATAAGGCAAAATTAGGACATTTTCCTGGTGTTAAGTGAACGTTTTCAGCAGTGGCCACTTTTCAAAACGTGTGACTACTTTTGAAAATATTGATAATTTCAAACAATTTAAAAAAGTCAATATTATTAGTGCCAGGCATTTTTGAAACATTTCTCAAAATGTAGTCACCTTAAAAGAATTTTTCAAAAACACCCACCTTGTCAGATTTTTAAAAAAAAATTCTTCTGAAATGCCTAAAAACAAATGACATTAAATTGCTTTTTCAAAACTACTTACCGTACCTTTTTCAAAATTAGTGCTTTGAAATTTTAATTAAAAACTCTTCTTATTTGAATAAAGTGAAGTTTTTATTACCTATGTTTTTGTTAAAGGTAATTAAACCGTCGAATGTTATTTTATTATTATAACTTATGATATTTCATCATAAGTTAGTTAAGAATAAAAAAAAAATATCAAGAAAGCAAAAATCATAACTTTAACGTAAATTCCATGATAACTAGGACAGAGGTCTTTTAATTAAATTTATGAGTAAAATTATGACCACTAAATTTATGAGTAAGACGATTTATCACTCTCAAAAACCGCCACATGTTCGAAATAATGAACAGTGTTTTCTGATTTTCTCACTTCGAATTAGCCAGTGTCCAATTATTTAATCATTTTACGACTCAGTATTCAATGTGCTTTCTTTTCGTGTAATTTTTTTTAACGATTATAGTTCTTTTTTGTTTAATCATCGTATTATTATCATTATCGTTATTATTAATTATCATTATTATTGCCGACAGTCTAGGAAACATCCCTGAGGATGATCCGAATACATGCCATCGTAACTTATATCCTCTGCAGAGGGGATGGCTCAATAGTTTTGGTAGCTCGACGATCTGAGAGCGAAGTCGAGCACTTTGTGGTAGAACAGTTTTAACGAGGACCGATACCGCGTACTCCCAGTCCCTATGCAGGCTGATCAAAATGGTCACTCACCCGTTTACTGACCGCAGCCCTTCTGCAGAGTGAGTTTAAAGTAGCGGGCGTCACAGTTTAACAAAGTACTTTTTTAAATGAAAAATAAAGTATCATAGAGATGAGTTGAATTGTTGGCTTTTGTTTTTTATTCGGCAAACCTTAGGTATTGTTCATAGATTGTTCAATTGTCTGTAGGTATTGTTTCAGCAGACAACTTTTGGTATTGCCTACAACTGCAGTCTTATGCACAGACCCTGGACAAATTATTAGACGCACTGTAGGATTCTATGTAAAATCTTAATTATCAGGTGATACTATACAGCTGTATTCCTTTTACGCGGTTTGCCATTTGTTTACGTTCGTGTATCAATTGGTTAAATTAGGCGATATATAATATAAATTTGATGATTGGATATGGACGATTGGATATATTAGACGATATATTATACAAATAAAGAATATTTATTATATCAGGTATTGTATTACAGTTGACTCGCGTTATAACAACCCCATCGGGACTGCCCCAATCTGGTCGTTATATCAAATGGTCGCTATATCAAAATGAGCAAATTTCCTTAGAAAATCGGTCACATACTGGTTTTAAACGTCATAATGCATGCATATACTATTTGTGGTATACATGTTATAAACCAAAAAAGGATAGGATGCATACATTAATAAAACATAATGACATTTTAACGATTGAATTACAACTGTTAAGAATTTTATTTTAAAGTACAGATTAAAAAACATAGTATGACAAAAAAAATCTAGTTTCTAATGAATTAATTTTTTGATGTACATAATTTGCGGTATATATAACGAATTTTCTTTTATGTACATAATCTGCAGTATTATAAAGAAGAGTAAACCGAGGAACATAAACGAGGCTTCATTAGACGAAGACATTAATTTTTTGATGTGCATTAATTTGTTGAAGTTACATGTTAAGAGGACTTAACATATGTGTGCTTGTTCAAGGTCAACCATTCAACCCCACTTTCCAATAGGAAGTTAGAAAAGAGCGGTGTTCAAATTCAGAGAGGGTCGTTATATTAGGAGTTGACCTTTTTTACGGTCGTTATAGCAAGAGTAAAATAACGTTATCTTTTATGGATGTGAATTGGGACTCCTTCACAGGGTCGTTATATCATGTTGGTCGTTCTATCACAGGGTCGTTATAACACGAGTCGACTGTATTATATTGTAATAATTAGATCCAATTATTACACGCACTGTGTATAGGCAATACTTTTATATTTAAACACACATGTAATGGGTTTTTATTCAGGAGATTTTTTATATACTTCCTATTTGTATTTATTTTTAAGGTATTGCATTACAATGTTAACCCATTGATACACAAAAGCAAAAAAGTGCAAACAGTCGCGTCAAAACAATACAGCTGTATAGAGTATCACGTGATAATTAAGATTTTACATGGAATCTTACAGTGAGTATAATAATATGGCTAAAGACTGTATTGTATTCTCTAACAGATCTTAGGCATTGCCCGTTGCAGAAGACTTGGATAATGTCTTAGTAGACAAGCTTTAGGTATAAATGTTTCAAATGTTCCTTTTTCTGAGAATAAAAAACCATGTTCAAGACAGACTTTTTGGGTTCAGGAGCTCAAAATCTCTTTTTTATTTAAATAAAGGATTTGTCCCTATCTCTATCGCCTTTTTTTCCGCCCTTGGACAACGGACACAGGAATTTTGCTGATTGAACTCCTCCCAGTTTTTTTTCCATCCAAAATGGAGGGGCTGCTGTCTCTTTTCTTGACAGCTATTGATCTAGTTGTCTTGAAATGGTGAACTAAAACGGTGAACTCAAAGTCTCTTGAAACGGACAGTACATCTCCTGCTGCTGTACCCAACAACTCAACGTCACCGTGCAGTTGTTGGATAAGCGGCAACAGATTATTTATTGCCAAACTTTTCAATGACGTGAAAATACAAATTACGAGATAACAAATATTAGTTGTTGTGCATTCAATGTCTGTGGTGGCATCTATTGGAAGGAAATCGGAATTTAATGCATTTTCGTTAAATAACTATTAAACTTCCATTTGCGCGGTTTTTAAAATCACCCTGTAAAACTGTAAGGCTTTTTGTGATGGATGTCTGAAGTTGACTTTTGGAATCTGTTCGAGATCAGATGAATTTTGCAAAACCATCGAAAGCTGGTCAGCTTCATTACGATGAAGGCGCTATTATTCTCTGAATTTTTAGCTGCATTGAATCTAAGCTATTTTGATGGATTTTTTTGGTTGAAAGAAAATGTTTGGTTAACTAGCATGACAACTCGGATATTCCGAGAATTAACTAATTCAATCGATTTTTCACATTACTGTAATAAAAAAGTTTTTTTTTGCGAAACTGTCTTAGACGAACTGATTATAGGTAAATTTTTTCTTGATTGTCCCGTAGTGGACTGATCGTAAAGACACGGTTCCCAGTAGAACACTGAAGTCAAGCATCACTGGCTGCGGTCAGTAAGGCGGTGGATGACCAGTTTGGTCAGCCTACGTAGGGACTGTGGGGAGCGGTCCTTGTCAAACTGTTCTACTGTAAAGTGCTCGACTTCGCGTGCAGGTCGTCGGGCTACCTAAATAGGGGAGCCTCTGCAGAGGATCAACATGCCTTCGGATCATCCTCAGGGGAGTTTCTCAGACAGTCGCCAGTAGCCCACTGTGCAGCTCTAGTGCGACGTCAATAAAGTACCTACCTACCTTTTCTTAATTGTTTTTATTCTGTTGTTTAGAAATGTTCTGTTCAGAACAAGTATGAAAAATTCAAATATTCAGGTAGTAATTTTTGTCCGAAGCATTTCATAACTCAGTTTATGAATAGCACCGAGTGAAAATGTTCAAGTATGTACTTTGAGCCTAGAAAATTGTAACTTAAGAGATTGAAAGTCCGACCATAAGTTGTTTCTGCTGATGCTTAATGGTTTACTTCTAAGACATGACAGTTTCAAAACGATGGTACTTTTCCCGACACAGCAGAAATTTGCAATTAAAAAATTGATAGTAACAGAATCCTTTGCATCTCACAGAGCAAATTCTATGATGTCCTAGAATTGTGACGAGGAGCAATGCTTCCTTTTATGCAGGGCCGGATTACACATTAGGGCAGACTGGGCCATGACCAGAGGCCCCCAATGAATAGGGGCCCCCTTAAAATGGATTTTTTGAAAATAAATTTAAAAATATTAAGGAAAAAAAATGATTTTTTTTTAGTTCTAATTTAATAAAATAAAGTACAACTTAACTTATTATTATTTTTTTTTAATTTTAAATATGCTTTCTTAAATAAAAAGATATATAAATACTTTCAAATTAAAAAATATACGAAAAAAAAATTTAATTTAAGGGTCCCAAAAATTGGAATGGCCTAGGGCCACGCGTGGCATTCGCAGAATGACCTAGGCATTCGCAGAATGTTCATTCTACAGCCCCTGGCCAAATAATTCGACGCACTATTAGATTCTATGTAAATTCTTAATTACCAGGTGATTATTATACAGCTTTATTGTTTTTATAGGATTGAAACCGGTTTGCACTTGTTTACGTTCGTGTATCAATGGGTTAAATGAGACGATATATAATATAAATTCGACGATTATATAAATTAGACGATATATGATATAAATATAGAATATTTATAATACCAGGTATAAGATTAGTATATTATAATAATTAGACCAAATCATTACACACACTTTAGTGTTTTAATAATAACATGCTTTGCACCAGTTTATAGGCAATACTTTTATATTTACACATACATGTAATGGGGTTTTTTTTCAAGCGATTTTTGATATACTTCCTATTTGTATTTATTTTTAACATATTGCATTACAATGTTAACCCATTGATACACGAACATAAACAAGAGTAAACCGGTTTCAGCCGAGCAAAAACAATAATGCTGCATAGTATCACCTGATAATTAAGATTTTATATAGAATCTTATAGAGTGCGTTTAATAATTTGGACTGTAGAGCGAAATTTGGACAGTAGACAATAGCAATACGTCCTTCAGATTTTGTGTTTGAAGTATAGATTATCATAACACTCATAAAGATGCAGCATTTTGTATAGAGCACCATCTCTAGGCAATTTTCCTGTATTAATTTTTATATTAAATAAATACCGATGTCACGTATTTGTTTCTCAAATGGAGCAAAAGTAAATAACCAGATTTTAAATATTTATATTTTTGAAACTTTTATTCATGTTATAATATGATGTACACGAAATTGTTTCAACTAAAAAGGATGGATGCGTTAGATGACAAACATCTAATCTGGATCAAGTTCATTGTAAAAGTTCCGTAGCTCAATATAGAGGAAAACACGAGCTCAGATTTCGAAAGTTTTACAGACAGCATAGATTTTCTAAGAGATAGTTCTAATGGAGTATTATCTTTAAAACTTTGAAAAGGGATTTAAAAAAAGAAAGAATTATCTGACATTTTGTGGAGAGGTGGGGAGAAAAAAACATTTTTGTATGAAATATATCTTAAAATAATTCGTTAAAAGGGAACAAAAGAATTGAAAATCAAATGTGCTACGTATAGACAGTATTTATATGGGATATAAATTTTGGGTAAATGGTTGATTCCCCCCCCCCCAAAAAAAATGTGGAATCCTTCCAATAAGGTGAACCGGACCCGCGATGGCTCAGGTGATAGAGCGTTCGCCTTCCAATGAGGTGAACCGGGTTCGGTTCCCACCGATGACTAGTCGATACGAATCCGCATCAGGCTTGCACCGACCACAGTGCTGATGTGAAATATCCTCAGGTGTAGACAGATCATAGGTTAGAATCCCCTTGCCCTCTGGTTAACTGTGGCTAAGCGTTTTCGTGGTTTTCCTCTTCATGTAACGCAAATGAGGGTTAGTTCCCTCAAAAAGTCCCCCATGAAAGCAGATTTCACCCAATACTTGATTCTGGATCTTCCCTATCTTCTGGATTGTTTTCAAAATGACAAGACTACGGAGTTGAACATTAGTAGTCGTACACCAAAATTGAGTCTGCTTTTCAGCGACGGGTATAAAATAAAATAAAAAATTACGCGCTCCTATTAGGAAACAAATGATATTTTGAGAGTTCCAAAAGTGTTATTATCCTACAAAATATTTCAAAGGAATTTTTTTTTTCTAAAATAGAAAGATAAATCCGACAAATTGCAGAGAGTTGAGAAAAAAACAACAACATTTTTCTGCTAAAGATATCATAAAATAATTAGATGAAAGAGAGAAAAAAACATCGTGTTTAAACATTATGGAGGGTGAGTATTATCTAAGGCATGTAATCGTTAAGGGATTGTAGAAAGGGGGCGTGCGGTTGTTCTTGTCACTAACACTTTCTGTGTTGTACTATCATCCTCCAACGAAAGGAGGTCTTCGTCTAAACAGAATAATCCCCTCAATCTCTCGGCTGAGATTGGCGACAGTTGTCCAAGATAGATGAGCCGCATGATGGATGACGTCATTCTTTTGATGCATTTCTTGTGCCATCATTCCCTGCATTGGGAGTAGAGAGCTAGAAGTTAGGGAAACTGCTGCCTGCATGAGATATGAACTGCTCAGAATAAACTGAGTTTTTTCTTTTCTTTCTTTTTGTTTGGAGAAAAAAAACATTTAAAAAAACACGAAGGTGCAAAAAGAGAGCTACCACAATTAATTGTGACGAAAAATGTAATAACGAAAGATTCCAACCAGTGCAGTTTTGAAAAAAATGTCACGTGATTGGTGATGCCATTTATCATATAAAAAAAAAAGACATAAGTATTCGTTTTTTAATATAATATTTTTTTTTTAAATAAGGACATTTGACTTTTTGAGTGAGGTAAAAATACGAAGATTAATATATACAAATATGAGATTTGAGAATATATATATATATATATTCTCAGAGTCAAAAGAGTATCAATTCACACAACTTTTGAAGCTTTTTAATACCATTGGATAGGTATTATCTCACGGTTTTTACAGTGTAGCGTAATTTATAATTAATACCAAAAGAAAAACCAAGATGTTGATTGACAGAAAAGATCCCTAACCCGTTAACTTTTTCTCAGTGTCAAAAGAGTATCTATTCACTAAACTTTAGTAATTTTTAAATAACACATCTCTATAGGAATTGTTTTACGGTTTTTACAGTGTAGCGTAATTTATAATTAATTTCAAAAGAAAAATTAAGACAATGATTGACACAAAAGATACCAAAGCAGTTAACTTTTTCTCTGTAACATAACAACTTTTGTAAACATAAAAGATTATTTAAAGTCCGTTTATTTTAAGAGCGGTAAACTGCAGGGGGAGTGATTAAAATGATGGCATTAGGAGGAGTTTCAACAGATGACTATCGGCTTTCCGGATGGATCAAACTATAAATCCCCCCTTTCCGATACTCGCTTTTTTATTTCTATCTCGAAACCAGATAAGCTCCGCCAATTGCACCTGATAATTTCCTTCGATGTTGGATTCGAGATATAACAGTTACCGTAAAAGATCATGTACTGACTACTATATTTCAAAGAAAAAAACGCAGTCCGAATAACCTTTACAAAATAATGGGTATCTCATCAGATTCGGCAAAATAAATCTTCAAAGAAATAACAAAAGAGTTGATAAACTCAGATCCGTGATTCAAATACAGCCCCTGCTCAAATGATTCGATGCACTCTAAGATTCTAAGTAAAATCTTAATTATCAGGTGATAACTATACAGTTGTATTGTTTTTGCACGGCTGAAACCGGTTTGTACCTGTTTATGTTCGGGTATTAATTGGTTAACATTGTAATGCAATACGTTGAAAATAAATGCAAATGGGAAGTATATAAAAAATCTATTCTATAAAAACTCATTACATGTATGTTTAAATATAAGAGTATTGCATATAAACTCGTGCAAAGCATATCATTATTAATAAACAACAGTGCGTCTAATAATTTGGTCTAATTATTATAATATACTAATGTAATGTCTGATATAATATATATTATATATTTATATAATATATAGTTTAATTTATCAAATGGTCGAATTTATATTATATGTCGTCCAATGTCACCAATTGATACGCGAACGTAATCAAGTACAAACCGGTTTCGGTCACATAAAAACAATAAAGCTGTATAGTATCACCTGATAATTAGGATTTTACATACAAACTTATAGTGCGTTTAATAATTTGGCCAGGGACTGTAAATGATTCTGATTAGTTATTCCAATATTCGAAATAACTTACGGCCAGTTTAAAGGAAGCAGAAGATTCTAACTGAAGCCACTCCAATAATTTTCATTTATTGATAGATATAACAGTTATTGTAAAAGATTGTGATCAGACAGCTAAATTTGAAGGAAAAAGAGCGGTTCCAAGTAACTGATACAAAATAACACATACTTCATCAGTTTTGGCAGAAATAACAAAAGAGTAGGCGAAGTGATCGACTTAGATCCGTAAGTGATTCAAAGAAATAATTTTGATTAGTTGTTCCAATATTCAAAATAATTTACTAGAACCAGTTTAACGCAAGCAATAAATAATAACCAGCGGTTTAAATCCATTGATACCTTGATTCAAATAAAAACTTTCAATTTATTTTTAAGCGAATCGCTGATTTGAATTATTGCTGGCTTAAAAAGGCCTGCCAACAGCAGTGTTTCTCTCCATTAATTCTCATTCATTGATAGAGATGAGATATAACAGTTATTGTAAAAGAGTGGTTCCAAGTAACTGTTACAAAATAACACATACTCCATCAGCTTTGGCAAAATCAATATTTAAAGAAATAAAAAAAGAGTAGGCGAAGTGATCGACTTAGGTCAGTAAGTGATTCAAATAAATGATTCTGATTAGTTATTCCAATATTCGGAATAATTTACTAGAACCAGTTTAATGCAAGCAATAAATAATAACCAGTGATTTGAATCATTTGATTTAAATACCTAAAATTGTAGTATCGAGGTGTTTATAATGTTTTCTTATGGTACTCTACAACTATGTTCTTACTAGTGAAGTTTGGATGAACTAAGTTCTTATTCAAGATGACTAGTAAGTAGGCTCTTAAAAGTTTTAGGCTAAGGTACCAAAATTAATGCCAACATTTACAATAAAAGGTCCCCTTGTGGTACAACATTACTTAATTCTAAATCAGATTATAACGAGCACTTAAGTTCTTTAAATTTTTTGAAACAAAAGACTAAAAACTTTATTATCAAGGGAGGCTGTATGGTCTTAAAGGAGGCAAAAAAAGACCCACGGTACTCTATAACCAGCTGAAAAACTACAATATTTCTGCAGTTTACTGCAACTGAAACTACTTTGTCACAAATGTAGTTAACTGCAACTACTTTTTTTTAAATGTAGTGACTAGAGATGCGGTGATTCATGGGATAGAGAGTTCACCTTCCAATGAGGTGAACCGGGTTCGAATCCCGGCAATGGCTGCTCGATACGAATTCCACATCCGGCATGCACCGACCACAGTGCTGACGTGAAATATCCTAAGTGGTAGACGGATCATGTGTCAAAGTTTGCTTGCCGATAGGATAACCGTTGGAGGTTCTCGCGGTCTTCCTCTCCATGTAACGCAAATGCGAGTTAGTTTCATCAAAAAGTCATCCAGGAGGAAAAATTCCTCCCTATGCTTGATTCAGTAGTTCCCTTGTCTTCTGGATTAGGCTCAAAATTACAAATCTACGTAGTTGAACATTAGTAGTCGTTAGCCCGAAAATTGGGTCGACTGTGATACTCTATACAGCTGTATTGATTTTACTCGGATGCATTTGTTTACGCTCCTGTATCAATGGGTTCACATTGTAATGCAATACGTTAAAAATAAAGACAAATGGGAAGTATATAAAATATCTCCCGAATAAAAAACCCATTACATCATGTATGTGTAAATATAAAAGCCTTTAAACTCGTGCAAAACGTGTGATTATTAAAAGATTTCAGTGCGTTTAATAATTTAGTATAATTATTATAATATACTAATATAATGCTTGATGTAATTCTATATTTGTATAAGCTATCGTGTTATGTATCCTATTGTCGAATTTATATTATATATCGTCTCATTTAACCCATTGATACACGAACGTAAACAAGTGCAAACAGTCACAATAAAAGTTGTATAGTATGTAATTCTATATTTGTATAAGCTATCGTGTAATGTATCCTATTGTCGAATTTATATTATATATCGTCTCATTTAACCCATTGATACACGAACGTAAACAAGTGCAAAAAGTCACAATAAAAGTTGTATAGAGTATCAACTGATAATTACGATTTTAAATAGAATCTTAGAGTGCGTCTTAATAATTTTGTCATGGACTGTAAGTGTTCTAATTGAGGCTAACAGATTTTAGTTCATATTACAACGAGTAACTAAGTTCTTTAAAAATTTAAATCGAAAGTTTAAAAATTTTAATAGTTAAGGGATTTTATGGTGCCAGAAAAAGACAATAAGACCTTTGATACTTCATAACTAAGCTACATTTTTGATTCATTGAGTTCTAGTTCAGGCTAAGTTTTTAATGTTTCAGAATAAGATACTAAAAATTGCAGTAGAAAAATAAGATTCCTTTTGGGCATTCCATAATTTAGTTCTAGTCGAGACTAACAGTGTTCTTACTAATTAAGTACTAACTAGATAAGTTATAGTTTAGACTAACGTAAAACTAGGTTTTTTAAAGCTTTAGACCAAGAGGCATGAAAAAAAAGCTTCAGAACTAAGTAATAATTCAGACTAAGTATATTCTTTAAAGTTTTAAGTTTAAGCTGAACTTTTAAGTTTGAACTATAACAAGTAACTAAGTTCTTTAAAGTTTTAATTCAAAAGACTAAAAATTGCAGTAGTTCGTGGCCTTATAGTAATTGTGGGAGGCAAGAATATCCTCTTATAGTACTCCATAACTAATTCTGGCTAACCATGTTCTTTCATGCTCTAGACCAGGGGTGTCAAATTCAAAAGCTAACTTGGGCCAAATAAACAATGCTTAACTGCCGCAAAAAAAAATCAATGTTAATATAATAATTGCTCGTTAATATAATAATTGCTTGAACTGATAAGTACTTCCAAAAATGGAAATAATTTCATATGCAAATTTTCGAGTATTTTCAAACCTTGCCGGTAAATATTTGTAAAATTCAGGCATAACCACTCATCAAATTCAGGCATCAGATTTGAGTCGCACTGAATCTCAATCATTTCTATTTGCATACTACTAGTCTATATTTATTGAGAAAATCGACGAAAACAAACAAAATTTGTTTTCCGAGGAATTAAAATCTTTAAACCTTGTTTCAAATTCCGTTCTGGGATTTGAAATTTTTTCTGCGTATTTTTGATACGATGCAGTATCCCTGGAATGGCAGGTGCCGCAAGCCAATTAGAATTTTACATTTTCGAGCGTACAATTTAAAATGATCCGTATAGTTTATAAATAAAGTATATTATAATTTCATATGCTAGTTTCCTTTCTAATTCACATTTCTAATTTATTTTTGCTTTGCGTCGGATATATTGACTGGGCCACAAAAATGCTCATCTCGGGCCGCGAGTTTGACACCCCTGCTCTAGACCAAGATACTGAAAATTGCGATACCAATAGGACCTTAGGCGTACTATAGTACATACCTGCCAACTTTTAATCCCTTCCCTTATCATTTTTCCCAGTGGTATTAAAATGGAATTAAAACTTCAATTTTAAGCAAACAAATACGTNTCAGATTTGAGTCGCACTGAATCTCAATCACTTCTATTTGCATACTACTAGTCTATATTTATTGAGAAAATCGCCGAAAACAAACAAAATTTGTTTTCCGAGGAATTAAAATCTTTGAACCTTGTTTCAAATTCCGTTTTGAGATTTGAAATTTTTTCTGCGTATTTTTGATACGATGCAGTATCCCTGGAATGGCAGGTGCCGCAAGCCAATTAAAATTTCACATTTTCGAGCGTACAATTTAAAATGATCCGTATAGTTTATAAATGAAGTATATTATAATTTCATATGCTAGTTTCCTTTCTAATTCACATTTCTAATTTATTTTTACTTTGCATACTGACTGGGCCACAAAAATGCTCATCTCGGGCGGCATGCGGCCCGCGGGCCGCGAGTTTGACACCCCTGCTCTAGACCAAGATACTGAAAATTGCGATACCAAAAGGACCTTAGGCGTACTATAGTATGTGAACAAAATTATAGTGAGAAGAAATTTATCTCAATTTATATTCGCTACCAACGAGCTTTCCAATGAGGTGAACTGGATTCGAATCACAAGCAATGACTCGTCGATACGAATCCCGCATCCGACCACAATGCTGACGTGAAATATCCTCAGTGGTAGATTCACTATCAGACTGATTATGAGTTAGAATCCTCTTGCTGTCAAGCTAACCATAGGAGGTTCTCGTGCTCTTCCTCTCCAAGTAACGCAAATGCTGGTTAGTTCCATTAAAAGTAAATTTCTCCCAATACTTGGTGCAAGAGTTCCCTTGTCTTCTGGATTTTGTTCAAAATTACAAGGATACGGAGTTGAACATTAGTATCATGAACCCAAAAATTAGGTCGGTTGTTCAACGACGGTTATAAAATATAAAATTAAACCCACCAAAGTGTGGGAGTTTTTTTCATGTGGTTGGCAGCATGAACTATAAAATGTATGGGGGCATTCTGGATAATGTTGCTCTTCCAACTGTATGGCAATATTTCGGGAAAAACTCCTTTTTTATACCAAAAGGTTTGGGTTTTTAACAATTGTCAAAAACTATATCAAAAAGAGCTTTTTGACAAGATGTTTAAAACCATAGTTGAAGCCGGATAAAAACGTCAATAGTCAAAAACTTGCCAGCCCTGAATTAAATGGAAAAAACAATTTTTATTTGTGAATAAAGGTTATCATCAATACGAGATATAGTTTTTATTTGGGAAAAAAAACTTAAAATTAATACCGAAAGAGAATTACATGCATGTGAAAATTTTCATTTGTGAATAAAACATATAATTAAAACGATTATTATGTATCATCTGACTTTAACTAATTGATATTTTTCTGGATTGACAATAAACTTTCCATTACGAATTGCAGTTTAACTTACATTTTTATTTGTGAATAAAACATATAATTAAAACGATTATTATGTATAAATTGACTTTAATTAATTGACATTTTTCTGAGATTGACAGTAAACTTTCTATTACAAATTGCACTTTACAATATTTTTATTTGTGAATAAAACATATAATTAAAGCAATGATTACGTATCATCTGACTTTAACTGATTGATATATTTCTGGAATTGACCATAAACCTTTTATTGCAAATTGCAATTTAACCTTACAATTAATAAAATATTAATTCTTAATTCTACTTATAAACCATTTTCTTACGGAGCTGAAAATTCTACTCCAGATTATGTTTCTAACTGATGATTAAAAGTGAACTATTTTTCGAACGTTTGATTTTTTTAAAAATAGTTATTCAGTTTTAACTAATTGATTTACGAATATAAAACTGATTTCAAAATCTTAATTGATGAGAAAAAATGCAATTTGATAAAAAAATTTCAAAATCAATCAGGATCTAAAATTAAATGTACTAAAAAGCCTATACTAAAATGCTTTATTTAATCAACACAAAGTTTTCTTTCTACAAAAAAGTTTTAAATATTTGCTAAAAGTAATCAATACGAAGCACTCTGTATTTTTTAAACTTAAATTTGCAAGTAAAACTTAAAATCATCAAGTTTGGGCATATTTTACTTCAAATATGAAATTGTGAAAAAATATTTCTCTTTTCTGAACTGAAAAATGTACTGAACGTTTGTTTTTATGAATTATCGACAAACGAGTATTTTTTAAGGTATAGTTTTGAGATACATTTTAAGTTATTTAAGCTTTAAGAAAATGAAATTATGAATTAAAATTTTTTGCGTAGTTAAATAATTTGTTTATCAATAGAGAATACAATACACCTACTTGATATCAAGCATGATATTGGCTTTACAAAATAAAACAGTTCAGTAAAAATGTTTAATTTGAAATATGAAATCATAAAAACAAAAAATTTGTTTAATTAAAATTATGTTTCTGAGGATGTCTCTTTTTTCGTAACAATGTAATATGGTCCCGAATGTTGATGTCTCAATTAATTCAGTAATGAAAATAGTTAGAATATTTTCTAACCAAATGATTTTTTTTCATAACCAATATCGAGAATTTCAATTTTGAATATTCTAGATTTCAAATTTTGTATATAATAAAATAATTTATTTTTCTTATTCTTTAAATTAAGACTAAATTATAAAATATTAAGTTTTAAACAGAATTCTTACTCCACTTGACAATTTCTGGCCCGAGATTTTTTTATTAAATAAAAATATTCGGCGAAATTATGAAAAAAAAATATTTTTATTGAATTGAAATTTTGTTTTCAGTTCATTTTTTATCACCATTATACATTCCCTAATGCTTACTTAATATTTATTTTATTAATTGAAGATATGATTTTAAACAGAGAATTGCTATTTTTTAGAACCATATTTTAATAATTAAAGATATAATTTTGAACTGGGAACTACTTTTTGTAGAACCAACAAATAAGAATTTCCATTCTAAATATTCTTTATTTTAAAATTTGTATCAAATAAAATAATTTATTTATTTTTTTTTTCAAAATGAAAAATAAATTATAAAATCTTTCTAGAAAACTACTAAAAATGTATAAAGAATGATGTGCTTTAAATGTAATCCAAATATTTCTTTTCCGTTGAAAATCTAAAGATAAAAAAAAGTGAAAGAGAGTTACACAATTAAGTAAGGATCCCCCCAATCCACGTGGTACATCGGAGAGAAAAGGACATGCGCGTCAGATTGCAAATGAGTTGTAAAGTTGTATTGGGATGAAAGATGGATCATTTGTTGGGAGCACCGAGATGAAGTTGAAATGAAAGAAGAGGGATGCTGAAGAGTGTGGTCAGTGGATGTATTTTTTTGACATTCTCTGGATGTCTTGCTGAAAGCAGGTGGGTCAAAAGGTCGCAGCGGCCACGTCCCTCATAGAAGGGGTGGACGAGGATCTGAAAACGATCTGAGGGAGGATCCGCATCCTTCTGCACCGATAGTGTGCGCCTGCGCCTGCGGCCACAGTAGAGAGGAGAGAACGGCCGAAGTGAGTCGGAATCACTCGTCGGGAGAAAATATCCGGGATAAGCGATCGCCATCTTGTGAGGCTCCCCATGGATTCGCAAAGCCAGGATAGACGAGGGGGCCCTTAAAAGAGGGCCGCCGCTACCGGGAGGGGCATGCGCCCTCCACTATTCGGGCACCATCAGCTTCGACCCCCATCAAAGATGGCGGGCCCTGTTCTTCCTACCGGAGTATGATCGCCTCTCGGCTCTGCAGGAGATCCACGGAGGCGGTCGCGCAGGTGGGGGGCCCCCCCGGCGGCCGCCGCTAGCCGGGGCCCCCGCCTGCTATGTGGACGGGTGCCCCGATCCGGACTATTGTCCCCGCTCCCCTGCCCCTAGTTCCTATTCCAATGAACTATGAGATTTGAGCATGGGAGTCTTCGCATAGAGTGTATCGCTGCTCTGATCCTGCTTCTTCTGTGCCGCCGAATCGCTGCTGCCCGGTCAACACCGTTCAGGACCTTCCGACAGTGCCTTTATTTGGACGAGGACGTGGGGCCTTGGGACGCTTGTGGGCCCCAATCCCAACACGTGCGCCTCCGCTTCTGCAACGCCTACGAGTTGGCCCGTCTCATAAATAAAAACTCCTGTGACGCCCGGGCCCTCGACCTACTACGTGAACTGGACAACAAGGCGCAAAGGGAGGTCTGCCGATTCCGCCAACTACTTGACAGGTACGACTGCGAGAACGCCTACTCTGTCTCCTGGATGTGCCGAGACTGTGCGGTGAGTGGAATCCCTCTTTATACTCTACTTAATAAACCATTCCTTTCTATTGTTCAATGTGTCTTTTAAGTCCCATAAGTGTTAATCTATTACATAAAATTTGAAGTCCTATAGGCATATAAAAATGTGATTTTATGTGTCTCTTACATTGAATACCATTAAAAAAAGTGCCTCGATTCCTTAAGGAGAGTTTCCTAAAAGAGGATATGGATTTGTAACTGTTATTCGAGCAAAGGATCTGAAAAGTTGTTATTATAAGTTAAATTTAAAAAGCAATGGTTTCTTTGCGTATAAATTAATTAAAATAAATATTATTTTTTGTGTTTTGGAGAAGAAATGTGACGTTCAAGCCCGTTTTAGGGATAGTATAACTGGAGAGTTCAAAATGTTTCTATCACAATTGTATCAGTAACATAAGCGCTTCACTGATTCTGGCTTTCATTAATGTATATGCGAGAGAAATCAGTAGGTAGTCACATTATATCACATGACTTTTGAAAAATTACCTTTTAACTAACCATAACTATATCTGTAGATATATTCAAGCAATAGATAAAGTTTGTTGTAATTTTTACCACTTGGATCTCATAGTAATAGCAGCAATTTCATGAAAATAGATAGATAAATAATTTTAATAAATATGTAACTGTTTTGTAGATAAGGGTAGTTGTTGAAAATAAATAAATTTACTACAAATTTTTGATACACTTCTTTTCATCAAAACAATAATTAAAAATATCTCAGATATTCTTTTTTAGTCACTAACTATTCATATCCTTAAAATGTATGATTAGTGTTTTTTTTGTCTCGTTCGTGAAGAGCAAATTATTGATCAAAATGTTCTTTCTAGTACGATAGAAATAGGAGGAAAGTAAATAAAATATAAAACTTTTAAGTTTCTATATCTCTTCTAAAAGAATATAAAAAGCAAAGTTTACAATTTCGAGTTTACATTTCGATTTTTTTAGGAGTGCTACTGTGACTATTTACTGCAACTTATTACATAAGGGAGTAAAATAGTCCGTTCTAGGATTAAAAATTCTTAACAAACGTTGCTTAAGTTAACAAAACAATTAACTTGTATGTTGATTTTTTCCAAACAAATTTTAAAAATCTAAAATTATGTGTTAAGAAACTTATATTCATACGAATCCCATTTATACCATTTCATATATGATATTATGTAATAGATATTAACTTTGGATCAAAACCTAATTTAACTGAGATTATTTTGAAATTTAAAATATTTTGTTCTAGAATTTTTTTTTTCATCGTTTGAATGCAAAAATCTATTTATCATTTGGCGGATCGTCCATGTTACCACTCTCGTGATGTCTCGGTTGAGTATCGACCGGAATTTTATCTTTCATCTATGGAATAACTTTGCTTCATGGTGGGGTATTCCAAGCCCCTGACATAATAAAAATTC
Organism: Parasteatoda tepidariorum; assembly: GCF_043381705.1. Taxonomy (NCBI): domain Eukaryota; kingdom Metazoa; phylum Arthropoda; class Arachnida; order Araneae; family Theridiidae; genus Parasteatoda; species Parasteatoda tepidariorum. The sequence goes on from NC_092211.1 coordinate 7,488,344, forward strand.
CCCTCCCATCCTATTTTATCCGATCCAGGATTTTCCAGGAAATATTTCCGGAAAAGCGATTCCGGAGAGAAATAATATTCGGATACATTCCGTGTTGTTCGGATATGAAGCTCGGGTCGTTTGAAGGACGAGGCTCCCCTTTCCACTCCCCGAATCTTCTCCTCCCCCTCTACTCCATCTTCTTCCATCCCATCGCCCCCTAAAGTTTTCGGCCCCTGCACACTGGGGCGCCTCCACCCCTCCGCCGGCGCCCCTTCTTTCTCTTGTACTGTCTTTTGGTATGGTTGGGCAGTGAAATAAGACGGTATGGAGCAGAATTAAAGATGGGGAAGAGATGTTCTCGAATAAAAAAAAAGAGAACAAAAAAAGAAATAAATGATGGAGTTGTAAGGGGTGGGAGAGGATCAGATAAAGAATTCGATGGAAGCGCCACCCCTGTGTGAATGCGTACGCATCTGGTTCTCTTCTCTGCGACATCAACCCCCTTATAAAGAAAAGAATGGAGCGCTCTTAGCGAAATATTTTACGATAAAAATTACGCATTCCTAGAAAATTCTAAAAACTATCATTTCCTGAACTTGAATAATCTTTTCAGCCCCTAAAAATATCGTTTTCTAAGACTTAAATGCATAGAATCTTTATGTAAACATTTTTTTTTATCAACATAATTTAGAATCAATTTAAATTACAAATTGTTGCAAAATTCAAATTAGTAACAACTAACAATGAATCCAATATAAGCGAATGAAAATCACAACAACTACTTATTAAAATAACATTGCTTTATTTCATAATTTTTTTTTATAAACCTTTAAAAAAATTAATTCTTGGTGACGTATATTTATCACATTGAAATGAATAAAATATATGGAAAATTTTTAAGCAAAACTTTTCTACTGTAAGTTAATCAAATCCTGAATTAAAATCATACATTTTTAAATTTTCATAGATGAGTTGCCTTTGTACAATATCAGAGTTATCTAATGAATAAAGCACTCTTTATTACACTGTGAGTAATAAAATTATCGTTATTAGACTAGAACACAAATATTTACTGTTAGAGGAACAAACTGAAGCTCTTTTAATCATAAGTAAATAAAAATTAAAATTTTATTCATTAAAATCTCCCATAATAAGCCAATCTCTCCTTATTTTAAGATACTATAAGTAATCTCATTTTAGTATAAATAGTTCAAAATCAATTTTTATTATAACGATTCAAAATCAATCGCTTCTATATTCAAGAGAGTAAAACTCTATCTTTTTCATAAGTTAAGCAAAATCAATCTCTAATTTTTCCGATCAATTTCTATTTATTTTAACCAAATAAAAATCTACTTGTACTGTAAGGTAATCAAAATAAAGCTTTACTTAAATTTATGAAATAAAATTCAATCTCTCTTTATTACAAGTTAACCAAAATTAAACTTTATTTAAGTTTAGTAAATCAAAACAAAACACTCTTAATTATAAATGAATCAAAATCACCCTTTATTTAAATTTCGAAAATAAAAACCAATCTCTCTTTATTTGAAGCAATTCAAAATCAATCTACTTATATTTAGTAAATAAAAATCAATCTTTCTTTATTGAATCAATCTTTCTTCTAAAAGAGATGGATTATATAACCTTTATAAAAATTAAGTAGTAAATAAAAAACCTATCTCTCTTTATTATACGTGGATCGAAATAAACCTTTTTTGAATTTGCTGAATAAAATCAATCAGTATTAGAAGTGAATAACAATCAACCTTTACTTAAATTCGATAAATAAAACCCATCTCCCTTTATTAGAAGTGAATCAAAATAAACCTACTTATATTTAGTAAATAAAAACCGATCTGTCTTTATAATAAATGAATCAAAAACAATCTTTTCTTCTTAAATGGTTGTTGAAATCAATCTCAATTTATTTTAAGTAAACAAAAATCTATCTAATCATAGTCCACCTTGTTTAAATTTAGTAAACAAAAATGAATGATCAATATGATTGAAATTTATTTGTCTCTATTGAAAATGGATTCTATTTCACTTTATTTTTAAATAGAAAACAATCTCTCCATATTCTCTCCATAAAGTCAATCACAACAATATTGAAATTTTGGTTTTCAATAATATTTTAGATACACTTAACCTGATATCGTACAAAATATAAATAAATCAAATTATATTTTCAAATGCTATGTTTTATTATAAGTGATTAAATTTATCACTTACAACTAATTTGAAGTTATTTTAGTTAAACATTGTGAAAATTTAATTAAATTATGTACATTTCTGTTTTTTTTTTGTGATATCTTAGAGAATCGCATAATTATGATACCATATCGGAATCACTGAATCAAAAAAAGTATTTTTAAATTATAAGTTAATCAAAATCTTTAACTGAAGTAACACTTCATAATTTTTCCTTCAATTTTGTTTTAATATCAAACCTTTTCACAAAAATAATAACTTGATCACTTTTGGCATTACACGAATTTGGTATAACAAAAGTAATATGGAAATTTTGAACAATACTTTATGAAAGATACCTGTTATGTCAAATAAAAATTATTTGTAAGTCAATATTTTCTTAATGATCACATGTTTTAGTTTTTTTTTTCGTGATATTCTATCTCTCTAATTATGAAAATTCAATTGCAAGCAAGGGTCAACTTATTGAAATGACATTATAGCATAAAAATGAAGCTATTTATTGATTAAAAAAAACTATTAAAGAAGTAAACATTGAAAATAGTACAATTCAAAATAATGTTTTTGTCAAATGTACAAATAATACTAATTGTTTAAGAAGTTTGTTTTCAGATTTTTTATGGCAGGAGAAAGTATAAACATAAAAATATATACGCATAAAAATAAACATATTGAATTTAATCAACTTTTAATAAACTAAACTGGTAAAAACAGGTTGAAAATGATGCAATTATTTTTGACGTCAAGTTATAACTATAATTTTAGTATTTGTCGTACATTTTTATGTATTCAGAGACGTAATAAAATCAATTTTCATGAATCTATCGATAAAAATTCATTTGATATTTGTCGTAATTGTTTGAAGTTTATTTCAAATATATTCGCATGAAGCTAACGATGCAATGGATATATACTTTTTTTATTTACATACAGCATATAGGGTCGAAAGAAATGTGAAGAATATTTTAAATGTTTTAGAAATTTTAAATACATTAGCATGAAGCTAATAGTATAATGTTAAAAATCTGTTGTTATTTATATCAAAACTTATGCAGAAAATACAGTAAAAGATCTTTTAATGAACTCAAATAAGTTAATTTTAATTATATTTTCCTCTAACTAATATGCAATAAGAAGTATTGTTTAGATCGGCACTTAGACAGAAGACACAAGTTAAAAAAAAACTTTACTATATATTCGAAATTGTTTACAAGCAAATTTAAAACATATTAACACAGAGATGATGAGGATAAAAAATGTACATTTCTTTATTTACAACAGCATTTTATAAGAAAATACAAGTAAAAGAATTTGTAACGTATCCAAACTGTTAAAAAATTTTATTTCAAATATATTTACTTATAATTAAAGATTCAAATGCAGAAGCATTTAATTTAAAGAAAACACTTGTTGTATAATCATAATTGCTTAACAAGCTCATTCAAAATGCATCTACTTACAGTTATATACTGGGGATAAAGAATGTACAATTCCTTATTTATATCGGCAATTAAGTAAATACAAGTAAAAGAAATTTTTAATATAATCCGAATTGATAAAAATCCTATTTTAAATATATTTACATATAATATACAAACGAAGTATAATATGCAAACGGATAATGCAAACAAAGAACTTTTGTTTATGTTGGCACTTAATTTTAAAAAAAATTGTTGCATAATCACAATTGCTTACTAGCTTATTTAAAACGTATTCATATAGACATAATGTTGCTACTTTTATTCAGATAGGAACTTATTAAGCAAATACAAGTAATATAATTTGTACTATAATTCAAGTTTTAAAAATCTCATTTCGAATGAATTCAGTACTCATACTTGAAGGCACTAATGAGGCTTTTTTACTTATGTTGGCACTTAATTTAAAGGAAACAATAGTAGTATAATTGCGATTGCTAACAATTTCATTTAAAGCACATTTATATCGAAATACTGTTGCTAAGAACTTTTATTTCCGTTTATATCGGCACTTATTAAGCAAATACAAGAAAAAGATTATTTGTAATATAATCACAGTCGTTAATAAATGCATTTTAAATATATTTACGTATAACTAATGATGTAAATCATACATTGTTATTGATGTCCATCCTTTTCACAAAAAAAAAATGCAGTATAATCGAAATTATTTGCAAGCATTTTAAAATTATATTTATAAAGAGATTATGATGCCCAGGAATTATTCCTATTTACTTATTCTTATAAACAAAAACAATTAAGTGATGAAAACATGCCAAATAATATCTAAATACAACAATTTTGGCTAAATAATTTATCACAGCACTGAATTATAGAAATAGCTAACTCTTTTGTCAAAAAGATTTCCCCCAGATTCAAAATGGCTTCATTCCAAAAACTGTGTTTCATATTTAATAGTCGGGTTCGCCAGACTATTAAATGGGAATTTGAGCTTAATTATCTAATCTATTATTCATTTTCTTCTGAAATCTGTTGCTGCTATTTTATCGTTGGTCTTCAGTCTATTTATTTCTTCCTACCTGTTGATTATTTTACATGATTGTAGATTTCATTAAAAAAAACGTATTTTTGACGTGTTCATAAGGATATTTTTATAATTTATTTAATGTTTTTATTATTTTCAGTAGTATATAAAATTTGGTAATTTGTATTTTTCAGCAAATGTAAGTAATAATAAGTCTGCTTTCATTAGTAATAATTTTTATATCATTTAAGAATATTCGGGTTAAAAATACATGTTTTCACATGTCGTTTCAAAAGATTACATTTGTTAAACTGCATTATTATTTGCTAACTTAAAATAAATTAGGAAGGAATTGGATTAAAAATAACTAATTAAAATAAATGTAAATATATTTAAATAAGGTTTAAGATTTAAAAATATTACTCGGATATGATTTTATATGGTTGGGTGCGTTTTCAAAAATAAAAAAACAAGAGAAATATTTTAGTTTTAATATAATATTTTTCTAAAACTCTAAAACATATAAAGTGAAATCTGAACTAAAACAAATTCATTATTCACGTTACTGAATTTAAATTTCCTTAATTAATATTACACAATACAAAGTGAAATTTTTATGAAGAGGTATAAAATTTTAAAGTGGACGAATTGTTTTTGAAAAATAATGAATAATTTTGAATAATAAAATTCAATCCCTCTTTATAATAAATTAACCAATATCAACCTTTATTTAGGTTCGGTAAATAAATATCAATCACTCTTAACTATAAACGAATCAAAATCATCCTTCATTTTGTAAATGAAAACGAGTTTCTTCTTATTAGACATGAATCAACCTTTTCTTCAATTTACTAAATAAAAACCAATCTTTCTTTCCTAGAAGCGATTCAAAATCAATCTACTTATATTTAGTAAATAAAAATATTTTTTTTTTCATTGAATCAATCTTTCTTATAAAAGAGATTGATTATTTAACCTTTATATAAATTTAGTAGTAAGTAAAAATCCGATCTCGCTTTATTATATGTGGATCAATATATAATTTTATATATTTAGGTTGTATGTATTACATAATATTTTATATATCATATTAGCATATAATTTTGAATGATAAGAGTTTTTAAAGTGCTCAAAAAATTCCTAATGATTAATAATAACAAAATTGAACTGACACCATGCTAAAATATTTTTAAAGGATAATATCAAACTGCATATTACATAATGCACAAAAAACAGTATGAATTTTTTAAAAAATGCGTGATACACTAATAAAGCTGACACTAATAAATTTTATATTATGTTCAAAACTTCTTATAAATAACACCAATCAAAATTAAGATTATATAAAATGAAGTAGTTCTTATATTAATTATGTATGGCACAACTGGATGTCTATTAGTCGATAATTTCAGATGTAATTGTTTTAGTTTTGATTTAACTTTTGCTTCAGAATTTAAGAAAAAGAATAAAACTAATAATAAAACAACAATAATTCTTATATTCTAATTAATAAAATTCCCTCTATTTTTATTCTAAGCATTTTTAAAGTGTGTATATATATATATATATATATATATATATAGAAAATACTTGAATTCAAATTAATAAACAAAACTTCCAAAATCTAATATATACTTCAAATTCTTTTCATATTTGCAGTAATCCTTAAAATTGATTTCAATTTAGCTTCATCACTTTCAAGGGAGGAACCAGAAAAGGATAAATTCTTCATTAAAAATGAATGCATGTAATGAAGGGTTCTGAATATTTAAATAATTTGGTAGTTCCTTCTCACGCATGGAACATTTTAGTCCTCTTTTCTTTACTTAACATTAAAGGTAGGAGCAGGTAGACTTATTACATAGCTGAATGCACTTCTTTTTTATTGTCGCCATTTTCAATGAAAAAATCATGATATGTTAAATAGTATGTTTACACTTTCTTAAACACATGCTGTCAACATATTTGAGTTTCTATTTTCGTGAATTGAGTTGTCACCCATGAAAATACTATCAATATCTTTATTTTAACGAATCATTTGAATAAAAAAATTTTCGTTGAAATAAAAGTAGGTTAAAATAACGGTTGTGTTTAATTTTAAACTTTGTTTTAACTATTTAATAACAGTGAGTTGAATTATTATCCTACTTATACAATAAAGTATTGAATTTCAACATGAGTTTAATAATTATGTATGTATTATTTAAACTATTTATGCATCTATTGTTTAAAAGTTTGCTTATATTTAACATTTAAGAATATTAAAATTACTTTAAATACAGATTCATTTTAATATTCCTTTGCTGAAATTTAAAAACGCTCTTCAGTTTTAACCCACTGCAGGCTTAAAATCTTAAATTATTTTAACTTCGAAAGAAAGTTGGATTTTCTTATAATGGATGCATAGGTTAGAAGGAAAAAGAGGTAACGTTATTGTAAGCTATTTGTACAGGGTGGCCACTCAAAACAGATTTCAAATTTCCCTGATTTTTCCAGGTTTTCCAGGTAAAAGTCTTAAAATTTCCAGGTTTGCGTTTTTTTCCTTTTTTCTTATAAAGTGTAGGATGTGTACAAGAATAGTGTCTGTATTATAAAATATCTTATTCAAAATGTCATTTTTTTAAACATATCTTGAAAAAACAAATTTTTTTTTACAAGATATTTTTTTATTATTTTTTAATGTTCTGGTACAACATTAATTTTTAAAAAATTAAGACGTGGAGAAAATAATATGTTTAGCTTGCAGAATATATTGTTTTTATTGAATAATTTTAATTGTTTTTATTGAATTTAATGTGTTACTTTAAGTAGTATTTGCTCAAAGTGTACCTACAAAATGACAAAATCAGAATAACCAATAAAACCTTGGATAAGTATTGTTTAATATATTTTCATTAAGGAAAAGAAAACCGTTTCAGGTGATTATATATCAATAATTTTTAATAATTACAGTGGCTCCCAAAAGTGCTCACTCACTTATAACTTATATTGAAATAGGAAATAAAAATTCAATAATTAAAATGAATATTTCACAATGGGTATTTGATAATAAGATGTATAATCTATTCTTAGCAAAACTGCACGGAATATTTTAAAAACAAAGCAAAAGTTAATTTTTTAATCAAATAGTAACAAAAATGTTACCCCACGAAAGTCATCGTACATTTAAATGTTTTGGATCTCAGAATTAAAATTATCGTCAATTGCTTTTTTTATTTAATTATTTTTCATTTAATTTTTTATTTCTTTATTAGCAATTTAGTATCAAACCTATAATAGCAAAATTATATTTTAATTTTTGCTTGCTAACTCCGTAATATTTTATTTTATCATTTAAAAATGACTTGTGGTCGTAATAAAATAGACCAAATTTGATTATTTGTCTTCATAAGAGGTAAATCAGTAATGAATATGTTAAATTAGTTTACTGTATTCAATTGAACTGTGCAATATGTGATAAAATGCTTAAAAGAAGGACTTCATATCAGAGATTAAAATTATAAATTTTGTGGAAAAATTCATAAATTTGCAATTGAGTGTTGTAAAAGTTTCTGTAAAAATTTTAAAAAAATATTCTGCACGAATTTCACCTGAAAAAAAAAAAACTAGTTACACGTATTTTCAACCTTTAAAAGCTATTGTAGATGCTAAAGGAAACTCCACTAAATGTTAATTTAACGAAAAATTAGATTTACTAATAGACTGAGTTTTTTCTTTAAAAGTGTATGATGACTTTTGTGGGATAAAGTTTTTGTCACTTTTTGATGATTGATTCCTTAAAAATAAACTTTTCCTTTGTTTTTAAAATATTTCATATTGTCATTTAAAATATTTCAGTTTTGTTAAGATTAGAACACATTTTTTATCATTAAATATACATTCTGAAACATTCATTTTAATTAATGGATAGTCTTATTTCATTGAAAGTCATAAGTGTATCAACACTTTTGTGAATCACTGTAATTACATTTCAATATAAAGCTGTACTGTATACTGCATTATACTGTATTTCATCTTACCAGTGCTTTTTATAAAATTCACTGATCATATTTTCCTTAAACCAATATCTCAAGTCAAATTTTTAAATAATGGTATTTTGAAATAGCATTTTTATTTTAAGAGATTCAGTATAAAAAAATAAATGTCAGAAATGTAAAATTGTCTAATTTTTAGTTCTATACTCTATAGAAGAAAAAAAATAGATAAAATTCCTTAAAATTTATACTTTTTTGATTTTTTTTCTTATTTGAAATTAAAACATTTAAAGAATTCCAATCTAAACACACAGTTTTTTAGTTTAGCATAGTTAATTGTTTTTGTTTGAACAACTGGAATCTTGTACAGTGCAGAACTAAAACACTAAGTTTCGTTTTCCTTCTCCTGACTAAACACATATGAATAAAAAAAATTATATTTTATGTATATACATCATTTAATATGTTTCCTATATATTCCTTAGTCATTGTCAGCTTTTTTAGGTAAAAAGAGGAATAGTTTTGAAATATCATCTCTGGAATGCAAGCAACATTTACGAACTTTCGATATTGTGATAACTATACAATTCGAATTTTGAATCAAAAAACTAATATTTACCAACAAAACCGTAAAATTTGATATTAATATATAGTTAGTTCTAAAAAAAAACTTTTTTCAAAATAAAAATATACTATAAAAGGTTAAAATGAAATAGAAAAAATTAGCATTAATGCAAGAATTGTAACAATTTGTCGACAAACATTGCTGTTAGTGATGGGGGGAAATGCGTGATTGGTTGGTTTGCTGAGAAAAAATAATTTACAGATTTCTTTGAATGGGAGTTCAAAAGCTTTCAGAAAAAGAGTGCAATATAAAATCTATTATTATTAAATTATAACCAACTAATTTTTAGAGAATTTAATAAAGTTAAAAATACAAAAACATTTTGACTCATTTTGTCAAAATAGAAAAAAATTACCACTCTCAATTGCGAACAAACTTGAATCATTGTGTGAACACGGACAGAATTTAAAAACCGAATCCTAACCCCGTCTTCCACATCCACCATAATCTTTGCCTTTCCTAAATTGCACAGTCCCATAGTCTGCATAGAGATCAAAGGTTTCTACATTTGCTTAGCAACCATGGGAGAATTTTATGTTGTATTCTAGTTTAACAGGGTTATAATGGAGCAAATTTTGATGAAAGCAAAGTAAGTCGATGATATTTTAACTGTTTGGAAACACATTTCCGTCTAAAAAATGTGGGTATAATGGATGAAACAATTTAAATTAAGAAAATTAGCAAATAATTTAAATTAGTGAAATTAAAAAAATATAAAAGAAAAAATTTCCAGCTTTTCTTTAAAATTTCCAGGTTTTCCAGGTTTTTATCCATATTTCCCTGATTTTTCCAGGTTTTTTCCAGTATAAAAAAATTCCCTGATAATTCCAGGTTTTCAAGGTTTTCCAGGTGGGTGGCCACCCTGTTGTACTTTTAAAAAATACCATCTTCTTTTATTAGTACTAAAACAGTTGTCTGTTTTTTTTTTTTTTTAATTTTTCTTCGTGTATTAACATTTTGTTTGTTTGACCCCTTTTCTTTTACGTTATAATGTGTTTAATTTTATTATCATTATTCAGAATTTGTGAATGGGATTTAAGTAATAGTAATTTGAAAGTTAATTTAAGTTTTATTAGCGATGCATCGGTTTTTAAAACATGCGTTTAAATATAACACCGAATTTAATTTTAAGCATGTTTCAATTGCACAATAATGTAAAAAATTTAAAAATATTGTTCTGATAATACGTAAATATATTGAATATAATACAACAAATACATGAATTAAATTTTAAAATGTGTTTTAATGAACTTTTTATGTAAACAGAATGAAATGAAAAAATTTTTTAAATCATTAAAAAGTAATTGAATTGAAATATGGTTTAAATTTTGCATGGATATGAGCTAAGATGATACTACGGACTTAAATGAATATTAATATACCGTATATAAAATCTGTTCAAAATTAATATCAAAGCTGTAACGTGTTTCATTTAATCCACGTGTTTCTAATTAATGCATTGAATTTTAATCGCTTGGTACTTATTTATGCATTATTTTTAATGTAACGTATTGGAATTTATTAACAGTGTTTGAATTTCTTCTTCTTATTTTAATTTTAAATGTGTCACAATTCAACAATAATATATTTAATTTGGAAACATTATTTTTATACTTTATTAATATATTGAATTTTAAAACAAGGGTCATTAAATTAAAATCTATTTTTATATGTATTTTAATCATCACTATTTTTGAAACCTAATTACAATTTTTAATAAATCCACTATTTCATTCATGGAAAGCGTGTTCTTTGTTAGTGTAAATTTATTAAATTTATGTATGTATTTTAATTGTGCAGAAAACGGAATTTGATACAGCTTATTGAATCTAAAAACTATTCAAAATTAACATCAATGCACTGAATTTAACTCGTTATATTTTAGCATTAATTTAATAAATTTAAAACAGAGTTTACCTGTAATATTGTGAATAAGACATAAAAAAATGTCAATTTAAATTTTCTAAATTAGTATTTAATCAAAACTCATGTTTATTTTAAATCAATGTAATGAATTTAACGCTGTGTTTTAATTTATCAATAATGCTGTCTCATATCTGAATTTAAAATAGTGTTTCATCTTATGCACTGAATTTCAAAACGTATATTGGTTTAGGATTTAAATTTTTGATGTTTTAAAATTAAAATAATGTTTTATTTTATTATGTATTTAGAAATGCATATTAATTTGAGATTGAAAACTCAAATTTGGATCATATTTTGACTATAAATAGTGTATTGCATTTAAATCTATGTTTATTTTAAAACAATGCATAATTTTTTTTTAAAAAAATGAGTTAGTTTAACATTTATGTTCTGAAATTTAAATTTTATTAAACTTTAACATGATTGTAAAAATTTGAAATAAACATGTTTTAGGCTTGATATAATGAATAACCGCATGTTTTTATTTATCATTTAAGTATTAAATATTTCAAATTTAAAGCAGTGTTAAATTTAATATTATGTATTGAATTTTAAAAAAATTACAATAATTTAACATTCACTTTTTAATTTTAAATCACATTATACTATAATATGATAAATTTGTTTTTTATGTATGGAACTTATTAAAATTTTAATGTTAATATAAATAAGTAGAATTTTAAAAAAGTAATTTGTTTTGCTCTGACATAGTAAAGGAAAAAAATTTTGCTTTATTGATAAACAAAATGTGTATTTTTTATTGAATAATGATCCTATATAACATTAACACAAATATATTCTAATTAAAAGTGCTTTAACTTACGTGTATTTATTGAACTTAGAAAACTAAGTTTTTATTTAGCTGACTTTAATGTATAAAATTCAAAAGTAAATAATAATTTACTGTTAAAACACTCGCAATGAAACATTTATTCTATTACTTAGTGATGACATTATCTTCAAAATCGTAATTAACTTATCATGGATGCATTGAAAAAGCATTCAACATATTCCAAATGATGACAACTTTATGCCGAAATAGTGAAACTAGGTGGTCTAAATCTGCCAGTTTTTTCGTTATTTATGTAACACAAACATTTATAATAAAAACAAGATGTGATACAAATGTGAGTCAGTAAAGTTATTTTTGCGATACTATTTAAAGGCAACAGTAATTCTTAAAATATAAGAACAATTCTAACTTAGAACAGAGAGAATATGAGAAAGAATTCGAATTAGGCTTAACTGAGATTTAAAAATTGTTCCAAAAACTATAAAGTAAATTATTAAGGGGCAACAAGTGTGGTCATGGAAATTAAGGCTCAACTATTTCTTAATCAACGGAGGCAATGAGGTCAGCATTGAGCACAATTTACTTCCCAGATAAGCAGGTACCCATCTGACATTGCTGTGGCCTCAAGTCTTGACTGGGGATCGAATCCCAACTCTTCACAATGACAGCTCAGTGTTTTATCCACTGAACCATTGCGTTCTTAACATTTGGTCCCGCCATCGCAAAAACATGGTTCTCAGTATAGCACCGAAGTCAAGCATCACAGGCTGCGGTCAGTGTGCTGGTGGGTGACCACTTCAACCAGCCTGGGTAGTGACCGAGGGTGCACGGTATAGGACCTCATTAAACTGTTCAACCTGTTACTGTTCTGTAAAGTGCTCGAGTTCTCGCGCAGGTTTTCGGGCTACCTAAGCAGAGGAGTCATCTCCTCTGCAGAGAATCAAAATTGCAATGGCATGTCTACGAATCATCCTTAGGGCTGTTTCCCAGACCGTCGCCAAAAGCCCATTGTGCAGTTCTAGTGCGACGTAAATAAAGTACCTTAATATTTGTTGGAAACCATATTTATCTTTTATTATTCCGAGAAATATCATTACGATTAGTAAATAATAAAAAATTAATTTTGTGAGAAAAAATTTTATGTTTGTTAATTAATATATGTTCGCTCAAAACTTAAATTTTATCAGCAAAAAGCAGTATGTGCTACAATACTTACATTTTTTATAAACCTACTTAAAGAGTTCAGAAAACATTTTCTTCATTTTAAAAATGAGCCGTTTAATGTTTACCATATAGTGAAAAATGCTTTAATGTAATAATATCACCACTGTTCGCTTAAAAAAAATGTCTCAATTTTACCCTATATTTTAATTCCAATTTTCGAACTATTTCGATGTATTTATTTTGCAACCTCTACCTCATTCCACAAATGCATTTGAAGGTTTATCCTGTGAATCAGGGTTTCGAAAATGTTCAACAATTTGATTCTTATGTTCCGCGGTTTATCGTCACCAACAGATGTTTTTGATCAAAGAAATCTCTTTTTCACAGAAATTCTAGAGAAAAGTGAAGCAAATATTTCTTGACTCAGTAGACTGAGGTTGAAGTTATTTAACCTATAACTCAAATTAGAATAGCTTTCAAACAAAAACGAATTTTTGTCATTTCTAAGTAACATACAAAATTCTTTGTATAACATACACATTATCTTATATACAGGGTATCTGCTACATTTTAGATTTTCAAATCCATGACTTTCCATGACTAATTTTTCATGAAGAATTTTTCATGACTTAACGAAGTTACCATTTTTTCCGACAAAAACACAGCAATAAATTAAAAAAAATATTGTAATAAAATTAATTGACATGATAGGTAGAACCAAAACTGTTATACTCTGCATCTTCATATTTATAGATTTTAAATTTAAAAAACAGAGTAAAGAAAGAGCTGAAGCAATAAAATAGCTGGAGGGAAAAATACAAAATCAAAAATTTTTCTTCTCTTTTTTTCTGCAGAATTATATTCTAAAGATTATATTCTTGTTCATTGAAAAGAAATATTAGTGATTTTTCTGTTCCCATTTCCAAACATAAAAAAAAAAATTCGCCCAATGACTGGCTTACTTTAGGTAGAATTTTAAATTGATAAAATAAAAAAATAAATAATAAAAAAAGAAAGAATTTTGAAATCACAGAAGTTTAAAAGATAATTCCTTCCTCTAGAAATGATGTTCTTTCTCTCATTTTTTGAAAGATTACCATAATTTTTAAAGAACAGGATAAAAACATTTCATATTTTAGTAACATATGACTGCAGTGGGGATTTTGTTACAAATTCAGATATTCGGAACATCAGAACAATGTGAAATTGGGATGGGGATTCCATTCTAAAAATTAGATTTTTCAGCGACCTAAATCCATGACTTCCCATGATTGTTTCAAAAAAAATAGTTAAAATCATGACATTCATGACAAATTTTATTCAATACAGAAATCCATGACTTTCCAATTGTGCCCTGTATATATAAAAAATCTAAGAATGGTGTGGCAGTTTTCCATTGTTGTCAATGCATTCTCATTGTTAAGGTTGTCCTTGGTATCATTACAAATCACATGGTAGGATCCAGTTTTCCCATATTAATTTTCTTATTGGTTCGGCTGTCATCAGCACAAAATTGATATAAGCCATAAAGTTATCGTTTTCCTATAAATATTTTTGTTTCCCTAATTTAAAGGTTAAAAAAACCTGTACTGTTATCATAACGTTTTCGATTTTGTTTGATTTCTAAATGAAGAGTTTAGGAGGATTGTTTTTTATTATTATTATTGTTAGAATAATGCAAATCGAAGTTACATATTAAGATAAAGTTATTTCTGATCTTATTAACCATTTTACAATTATTTATTTTCACATTAATATACTATTATGAATTATGGTTAAAGAGATTCGTTAAATGATTTAAAACTTAACTTCAAGCATAAAGTGACGAATGCAAGAATTGTACTTAAAATAAATCCGTCCGTTTGGTAAGCAGAAATATTAAATTATAGTTGCACCAAATCTGATATAAAAATATACTTTGAATGTTATTTTAAAATATGATTACTTAGAAAAGGGATTTATGTTCACTTACAGATCTTAATAGTATCATTATTGGAGTATTTGGACGTGGGAAGTTGAAGTGTTCTTTTTTATACATATATTTTCAGTTGAATAATTTCAACTGTTTTATACCAAGAAACAGAAATTATTGCGAATCAATAATCGAGCTTGGCGAGCGTCAGTGAAAAGGGGGCCCTAGTAATAGGAAAAAAAAATTATACTTTTTTGAAAGTGAAATAAGTGCTGTCTCGCTATGTAAATATCAATATAATTTAAAGCACACTAATCATACAAATGCTATTTATACGATGAGTTTTTCTTAAAAATAATTTCATAAATCAACTTATTTTAAAATTTATTATAGGAAATTTTTGAAAAGGAAAACGAAATGTATTCTGATATTTATTTAAAAAGGGTAAAAAGGCCTAGGATTGTTAAAGGACTTTATTAGTCATAAAGAAATATAAATAACTATTCCATATATAATTAATTGACTGTACTATTACTTCATAATTGACAATATTACTTATGAAAAGGCATAAGTTATTAGATTAAAATAAAGCATGTATAACTATTTTAATTATTAAACAGGGTAAAAAGTATTATAAAAAGTATTATTGAATATATCAGTTACGAATAGGCAAAAATGACTAAAAACAATTATAAAATAACATAATATCTTACCTAAATTTCAAAATGGCACAAATGATAATTCTAGACATAAAAAAAACATAAAAGATATTAGCTTTTAAATAGCATAAATGGTAGGTTAGTTTTTGAAAAGCATATACTGAGAAAAAAAAGTATGGTCAAATCTACCAGAATATGGTACGATTTATCGTGCTACTGGCTCTACGAGAACACCAAAAATCTCGATAATTTTTATCGATGTGCCTTGGTAATGATAATGGTAAAAATATGGTTTTATAATATGTGATAAAATTTGGTAATTTTATCAATATGAAATTAAAAGAATTATTTGGTTAAATTTACTTTTCAGTTTTGTATTTTTTCTAAATCTGTAAAATTCATATTTTACAAATTAATCATTTTATGACATTAAAAAAGATAACATATAAATGTTCAAATTTCTTTTTTTCTTGTTTTTTTTGTATCCTAGAAGAATTGCACTCTAAAAATATTTCTTCTACTTCATATCATAATATCTTTACATCAAACCATGCAAATAGTTGCATAGAGAAAAAAATTCTAATAATGTTACAGCGCTGAATGCAATGATATTTACCAAACCAAACCAAAATATACGGTATTTAAAGCGTTTATTTGGTAATTTTTCCGTTCATATAGTAACGATTTAAAGAAAATTCTAGTTTTCGGATTTCTCATTACTATACATTTTGTAAAAAATACGTAACTGAAAAGTAAATTTAACAGAATAAATGGTTTTTATGGCGTGCTCTAAAGTATCATGATAAAATTACTTAGTTTTACTGCGTTTACAGAATTTTATCACTCATTATAATACTATATTTCACTTTTAATTTTACCAAAATCATTATCAAAGCGCTTCTACAAAAGTTACCGAGCTCTTAGTGGCGTTCCCGTACAGCCACGATAAATTTTGCCACATTCTGGTTGTTTTGACCATGCATTTTTTTTCTCAGTGTAATAATAAGGTGTTAAATTTAAAACCACTTCTACTCTGCAGAAATTTCGAACAGAATCTTTATTCGAAGTAAGCCGATACTATATTTTTTGTCAACCATGTCGCCAATATGTTAACAACTAAATAAATTAAACATAGATTTACCTAGAATGCCATAGTACTAATAAAGTAAACATGCAAATGAAAAATAATTCTAAATCTAAATCAAAAGAATTTTTTACCCATTGGCAAAATAAGTCTTGGTTTGGATTTGATGGCGTCCACACTTTTCAGCTGTGTTTAAGAGTAATAGTAAACTGTGCGCATGCGTCGTCATTGCATGCGCTGCTATGGCGACCGCTGAAGTTTTTCTTTTTCTTTTCACTAGCAGGCATTTTTAATGTATTTTACATCATAATAATTTAAAATATTTTTATATTCTTTTTATTATTAACGTATAATGACTGTTAATGACTGTATAATGTTTTATTATTAACGTATGTTTGACGGTGGTTTTAATATAAATATGAATGTTGAAGAATGTTGTTTTTTACAGTAATATTTACTGAAACATCACTGAATCACCGTAATTAAATAAGTATTACTGTAAAAATTATGGTTTAAAATTTAACTGAAAAAATGGATTTTAAGCTAAAATGGGTTTTATGGTTGCTGCCACTGAAGATACCAGTACTTTTTAGCGTAATTTGATCTGAATTTTTTTTAACAGTGAAAAACTTATAAAAGTTAGAGCGTTCTATTTTTTTCTTGAGTTTTGCTTATGGTGAAAATAATAAGAATATCAAATTACACTTTTTTCGAAAACAAAAAAAAAATATTTGTATTGTGAAATAAGATTTTGGACATAGACAAAATACAAAATAAATAAAAAACATATACTCAGTGCTTTATTCTAATCAAAATCTCAAATACTTTAAATGAAATACTCGTTAAATAGTAAACTATAATACATTAAAAAAATGAAACATATTTATCAAGCATTTCGTCGCTAAAGACTAAGGTATGCGTCCCATATTCGCTGTTTATATTCAATATTATAAATCAATAATATATAATTTTACATTAAACAAATGAGAACACTGTATTTCAGTAGACCACGCCCATCCACTACCGATTTAGTGAGTTGATTTAGCTGACCAAGTTGCCACACTCTTAATAAAAACATGACAGACAATCAAGGCTGGGAAAATTACACTTTCTCGCGTATATGTGTCCTTGTTTGCGTGCTAAAATAGCCATGCCATGTCATAGACCATTATCATTGAAAAAGTACCAGGATAATTGGGTTACCTAAGTTTCAAGAATTAGTTAATGAACTGCCCAGTGTATCGTTAAATTAGAGGAAAAAGTGAATGAACAGCAGTCTTTATGATCAAAAAGGATCTTGAATAGTTAAGACCGATGAATATTAAAAGGAATAAAATGGTTAGAGCGTAAGAAATAGAACGTCTGAAATAAGATAAAAGTACTAAGTAGAATTATGAATACTAAATCTTGACTAAATCTGATTAAAATTCATGACATAAAAATTCTTGATTTCTTTTAAAAATGCAAAAAACAGCTTCCACCAGCCATCAAAAATTACCTTAAAATACAGTCCCTGACCAACTTATTAGACGCACTATAAGATTCTATGTAAAATCTTAATTATTAGGTGTTTATTTTTAACGTATTGCATTACTGTTTTTAACCAATTGGATAGAGGAACGTAAGCAAGTGCAAACCGGTTTCACTCACGTAAAAACAATAAAGCTGTATAGTATCAACTTATAGTTAAGATTTTACATAGAATCTAATAGTGCGTTTAATAATTAGGCCAGGAACTGTATATAGAATTTTGTTCCTTCGAATTTCGTTTGAATTTGCATTGATTCAGAAGACAAGTTTTCACTTCCGAAAAGGATAGAAGCGTGTTTAAGAACACATGTCGAGGGTAACGGACGAAAATAGTCAAACCTAAACTGAAGGGGTTAAAAGCGTCTGAAGTTGCTCGACTCTCTGTGGATGTAGCAGATGGTTTTTCTCAAGAGCTTTCTTCATATTTCTAATCTGGTGTGGCGATAAGGGAACATCTGCTACACTTAGTCTTTATTCTTCACCCTCTCATGTAATGGAATAAAAAAAAATTTCTTTTTTTCTTTACCGGAAATTATTCTCTGGACTTCATTTTCTTCCAATTTGGTGTGGGCGCCTAATATTGATATCCCAAATAATTATGTAACACTCTTTTGAGGGTGTTGCACTCTTTTTTTTCAGCAATGGAAACTTAAATAATCGAGCTTTTTTTTGTTGGCAGAAACCCAGTATTATAGCGAAAAGTTTATTAGCAGTGGTGTGTATACTAACCGAAAAAATACTACTTATTGGTTTGAAAATATTTATTATAAAGACTGAAATATTTACAATATTGGGAATTTATTTTTCGTGCCTGCGTGTTGTTAATTTGAATAAAATAGATATTTATTATAAATAATATTTACTGTAATATTTATTATAAATAATATTTATTATAAATAGTATTTATTATGAATAGTATTTATTAGAAATAATATTTATTATAATATTTATTATAAATAGTATTTATTATAAATAATATTTATTATAAATAATATTTATTATAAATAATATTTATTATAATATTTATTGTAAATAATATTTATTATAATATTTCTTTTAAATAATATTTATTATAATATTTACTGTAAATAATATTTATTATAATATTTATTGTAAATAATATTTATTATAATATTTCTTTTAAATAATATTTATTATAATATTTACTGTAAATAATATTTATTATAATATTTATTGTAAATAATATTTATTATAATATTTCTTTTAAATAATATTTATTATAATATTTACTGTAAATAATATTTATTATAATATTTATTGTAAATAATATTTATTATAATATTTCTTTTAAATAATATTTATTATAATATTTACTGTAAATAATATTTATTATAATATTTATTGTAAATAATATTTATTATAATATTTCTTTTAAATAATATTTATTATAATATTTACTGTAAATAATATTTATTATAATATTTATTGTAAATAATATTTATTATAATATTTCTTTTAAATAATATTTATTATAATTTTTATTGTAAATAATATTTATTATAATATTTCTTATAAATATTATTTATTATCAATAATATTTATTACAATATTTATAATAAATAATAATTATTATAAAGAGTAAAATATTTAATATTGTGAATTTTTTCTTCGTGTATGCGTGTTTTTAATTTGAATAAAATAGATTGTATTATGGTTTTCTAAAAATAAAAAAAAAAGAACTGTTATAAACATTGGGAATTATTATCAGAGAAAAGAAATCTTTTATTTTTGAATTAAGTTATATTGTTTTTGAATTTATTGAATTGTTCTTTTGGTCTGTTCAACATAATGTTATGGAAAAAAATATATATATTTGTTTAAATTTTTGCAATTTTTTTCTTTGGCATTTTACATAAGTAATTTCATATAAAAAGCCAGAGTCGTGGTGGCTCAGGGAATGGAGAGTTCGTCTTCAAATGAGGTGAACGTCTTCTAATGAATGTATTGGAAAACCAACATGTGCACCATTTTATTGCCGGAAGTGAACTATTTATTATTGAGTTGTGACAGTCGTAACGATGGAACAACGGCAAAACCGTGTGTTTTTTTTCTCACTAAATAATTATTATTATTTTTTAATAAAATTTAAGCTCTGTTCAAATGTTATTTGAATTTAAGCTTCACAAGACTACAAAAAAATTATTCAGCATATTATTAGAAGTCGAGACCTGCTTTTTTAGAACTTATGATTATAGTTTAAATGGAGAGTCTGAAAGCTTAGATAATATTAATATTTATGACTTTTTATACTATGATCAGACATTTCAACCTAACGAAACTACATTGATATGTATATAATTATTTTTGTCACAGTGCTCATTAGAAAGTAACTTTTGATCTAATATTCGGATTTTCACACACTAACACTCAAATTGAATGTGGTTCGGGGTTCTTACCTTAAATATGCTAATAAATTGGGGCAGACAATAGTTTAAATTATGAAATCAGATTTAACAACCCAAGTTCAAGGATAAATTTAAAACACATTACTTGTTTGAATATTAATTTATTAAATTGGAAGCCAATGCTTTAACATAGTTCTTTGACTTTTAAATACGTGTTTTTAAGGTATTAAATACCATAAATTCTTGAACAAATTGCATATCTTTTCTAATGCAACTCTTTTTTAATTACTTTTTTTTTGGTACAGAGTGCACGAAGGAGTCAAACTGATTGACTGATTTCAAAATTAAAAAATTAAGAAAATTTTTCTAAAATTGACTCGTTAACTAAACTGATTAGAAATTTTTAACCATTTTAATCTTAAAATAGAAGTTGTGATCGCGTCTTATTACGATCACTGGTTACCCATTGTTCAAATGCTTTTTCTTTCCGGATTGACTGCGTTAAGCAATTCAAATCATGGGGGTTGCAAAAACTGTCTCCATTGATGTTTGTCGTCGGATTGATTTTTCATATCCTTTCTCTGTACGTGTCACAAAATACTTTTCCTTCATCAGCATTCATATTTATATTAAAATCACCGTCAAGCCAGTCATTATACGTTAATAATAAAAAGAATATAAACATACTTTAAACTAGGCGGCTTCGCCCCCTTCTCGCTGGCGCTCGCCAACCCCAGGAACTGCTTTCGCAGTTCATTTCGGATTGCTTCACAATTCGATACTCGCTTTGCTCGCTCATTGGATACGTTCTTAACGTCTAGCTTTTGTATACTTTTTTGAACACTGAAGTTCCGAAAACTTTTCACTGTAGAAAATTCTGAACCTGTGCATTTCAATATTAATTTGATATCAATATATTTGATATCAATATATTTCAATATATTGGAGCAGCGTCGCCCACGTCACACAACCGCAACCCGTTGTTAGCAGGTACTATAATGTCACATTTTGATTATAGTCTTATGTATTTTTTCCAAGAACTTTGTACAGCATGCAGTGCCATCTGCTGGCAGATGAATTTCAAAATTCGTGAAACCTTTTGTTTTTATTATCCTTTAATTCCGAAATTTTTAATTCCGAAATTAGTCAGTCTTCTGATGGTCTTCCAGTTGGAAGCTTCCCAAGTCATAGTTCTTGATGGTCCCATCAAATTATTTTGATGGTTTCAGTGCGATTGTCCAACATCATTCGATGATCACCATCATTTTCCCTTTAGCGTTCATGGTATGTCAACAAACTTCCATCATTCCATTATGGAAAATGCTACTTTAATACTATGATGGTTAACCCTTAAGAGAAGTTTAATTCTCACGGACCAACAATCCATGATGATCCGTGGATTTCATGTTTGCCCATCCTAAATCAGTTCTACAATGGAATGTTGGTGGTTCATGATAGTTCCAACATTTGATTTCTAAGTAAACTATGATGGAAATTTCTGATGGTTTAACAAATTATCAAAACAAGTTGATGTTGGACCATCATAAATCAGGTTCCTACATTGGGGTGATTGTTGGTTCCTATCAAAAATATTCACGATGGAATTATTGATGGTTACCATCAAGATAATGTTGGTCCATCAATGGAATACCATCAAAAATTTTGACTTAGGTTCACGCATTTAATTAAACATTTGTTTATTATAAGTTATAGATTTGAAAAAAGAGTAAACTAAAGTCGAATGGAGTGCCTGCCTAAATTTCTATTTTCCTTCAACATATGACTTATGTTATTATACTCGAAAAACGATTTTAGTGTTTTCTTTTTGTATCAAGTAAATATCCGGAAATTGAAAACATATCATATTTTAGTTTACTTTTATTCGAAAACAGACGTTAGCCTTTGAAATGACTCTCATATTTTTTTCGTCTATAAAGAATGAATGTAAACAAGAAAACAATATTTTTTGTTACTACAATACATTTATTATGGTATCACTGAACGGTAGAACTTTTAACGAAATGTTTTTCACCTCTCTTTAAATCATATTTTAATACCTACACGCATATTATAATATTTTAATACCTACATATTTTATTGATAACAATGATACATTTTTATAAAAAAAGATGGACACTTTAAGATACTTTAAAAAGCTTTATTAAAAAATTTATTTTAGTTAAATCCTTACCAAACTCAATTCGGAATACCTTTCCAACGGAATGCCCAACTCAAAAATTATGAGAATTTCTTGAGTAAAATCCTTAATGACGCATTTCAAAAAATTAATATCTTTATATAAATTGAAATCATTGATATTTTCACAACATGAAATTCTAAATAAATTATATGCAGCATAAATTTAAATTAATAACCTTGTATAAATTTGCTTTTATGTCTAAACACATTTATTACTATACCAGAAAAAATACTTAATAATGAAAGAGATGTCAAGTATAAGTTCTAGTTCTAATATTTTTAAATAAAATATACAAGAATTTTTATATATAAATGTGATCGAAGATTTCTTGAAACTTCTGAACCTTGGATTTCCGAAAATTTCCCAGACGTGGTTAGCGAAAAATCCGGAAATCCGGACTTTTACCGGAGCACAATCATCTCTGCTTTTAAACATTCCTGATTCAATTGAAATTTATCCTTGCTTAATGTTCCGCTAAATGTTGACTTTTGTAAAAAATATGCTAAAAAATGTAAAAAATTTCCCAATTTGAATCCCTATTAAATGCTAGAGATGAAACGGGCTCAGTCAGAGCCCGAGCTA
The DNA here is from genome assembly GCF_043381705.1 of Parasteatoda tepidariorum. Lineage (NCBI taxonomy): Eukaryota > Metazoa > Arthropoda > Arachnida > Araneae > Theridiidae > Parasteatoda > Parasteatoda tepidariorum. The sequence continues at coordinate 7,511,818 of NC_092211.1, forward strand.
AGCCTGAAAAAAGGTTTGGGGCTCATGATAGAATTTCACATCCTATTCTAGATTTTTTTCCCTTCGTTTTACGAAAATGTTTTAATGACTAATTTCTTTATTTAATCATCAAAGTGAGATCACGAAATTTGGTCTTTATCCGACGTATATCTCGAGCTATGAAGAATGACTATGAAGAGGAACACTAATTCTTTGCTATATTGACTTGCAGGAAAATTGTATTTCAAATAATAAAACGAACCCTCGAGGACATTTTAGCCCCAGATCAACTGACACCAATAGAAACCAACAATAGAACATGTCATCGTTATTTTTATACTGATCAACTTTTAGCTTCTTCTGCATTTCGAACTTTTATCTACTTGTGCTGTTGTAGTTAATTTAGGTCGCACTAGAGCTGCACGATGGGCTATTGGCGACGTTCTGGGAAACACCCCTGAGGATGATCCGAAGACATGCCATCACAATTTCAATCCTCTGCAGAGAGGATGGTACCCCCGCTTCGGTAACCAGACGACCTGCACGCGAAGTCGAGCACTTTACGGTAGAACAGTTTAACGAGGACCCATACCGCACACCCTCTGTCTCTACGCAGACTGATCCAAGTGGTCACTCACCCGCACACTGCCCGTAGCCAGTGATGCTTGACTTCGGTGATCTCCTGGAAACCGTGTCTTAACGATTAGTCTACTGCGCGACTTATCTATCTACTTGTGATTTTAGACTTCGTCGAAATTCTTATTCAAATTTTTCCTCTTAGATATTTACACTTAGGACTTTTAGCTCTCATTGATTTTTAGTTTAGTGATTGTATTTTCATCTCTAATTTTCTTATGAGTATCACCATTTTAATTCTTGGCACCGACGCTTTTATCTGGCATTGATTTTAAAACATGTTTTTAAGTACCTTTTTTAGTTAATTCACTTTTAACTGATCACCACCACTGTCCTTTTGCAAAATTTTACTGTATTTTTAGTTTTTTAGCTTATAAATTTAATGTAATAATTTAACTTTTTATCTCCGTATATCCACCAGGAAGTGGTTCTATCCATCATATCGTATATCTTGAGCTAAGGAGGACTTCTGAGTAATCTGAGATCTCGAGTTCGGATTGAAATTCTTCGGGTTAGGGGAATTTCCGAGGGAAAGAAAATTTCCGAGAAATCAAAAAAATTCTCACATTTAATTTTAAAACTTACATATTTATTTTTCAAGAAATATTTGACCAGTTTCATTCGAACTTTGTATTTTAAAATAGCACAGTTTATCCTTCAATTTAAAATTTTTTTGACGATAATTAAATAATAACCAATTATTAAAAATGTAAATATAATGTTACATAAGAAAGTCAATCATAATAATCAATTATAAACAAGACAGCTCATAAATATCAATCGTAATCAGCAATAGCAGTCGTAACAGGAAGATATATATTTTTAATTGAAATCAAAACAATATATGAAGCACAATTGCGTCAAAACCGTTATTCTGACTAAACTAATATGACCCCATTTTTACATTGCAGCTATTTTTGAGACTCAAAAATCAGAACTTGTTAATAAAAGGTATTATTTAGGGAAGTAAGTTTTTTGCTTGATTTTGTATCTTGATTAATGGTTAACACTTAAAAATTAGCATATTTGAAGTAAGTCTTTGAATTATTAAGATTGATTTTTAGTAGACAAAACTCAGATTATTACAAAAAAAGAGTTATTCTGGTTGATTTCGTTTATTTGGTTTACTATGTTGTGTTGCTTACTATGATATCTAGGGAACTGATATTTCATGGTTCTTTCGCTTTTTTCAAGTGTAAAACCAGAAGAATACACGTTTAAAACTATATTATTTGATGTTAAAACAGTTTTAATTATTTCTTTTTTTTTTCGTGTATAAAGTTATTTTAAAATTCTGTATTTAGAATGCGTTATTGAATTACATATCTTTGACACATAAAATTTATAGTTATTATACACTTTAAATCATCTTTTCGACAAATGTATACTTTAAAATATTTTCTAACTTTAATTCTAACTATTATCTGAATCTGCTTTTTAAAAGTAATTTTTTTAGAATAAAATAAGTAATTCCTCACTGTATAAAATTTTTTACTCAAAATGCCTTATCCCTTAAATAAAATCTATTCAATGAATAGTCCATTTCATGTTTATAACATCTTTGGACCCATTCAATGTAAAAAAAATAATGTTTCATGAAATTTCCTAATGGTTTCCATTTACTTTCTAAAAATCAAGAACCTCTGGTTATTTTTAAAGTAAAGTAGGGAATTTGCTAAATTGTCCGTTTTAACCCAGTAGAGGTTAAAGGACGTTTTTTACGGAAGACTTACAAGATAGGGTGGTACGTTGAAAATTCCAGCTAAACTACTTCTTAGAATCTTCAGTTTTCGAATAAAAGCACTCAATTTTTGCTGTCTCCGAATTCCTGCTAAGAAGCCAAAAGATCTCAAAATTTCTACAAGGAAAACATCTTCTAACTTATTGTATTTTGAATCTCCGTTTCTCAGATAAATCCTATCATAATGATGTTCTTTCCCAAAAATTTTAAAATTATTTTTCCGTTGAATCAAGTTGTCGTTCGTGAAAGTGCGAAGCCTTTCCATAAAATCGCTAAAAAGCATTCTTTCCAAGCTACAATCTTGAAAGAATTCTGAAAAAAAACGGAGTGAACAAATAAATGTAAGAATTCCTAACTTTTGTCTGGAGCTGTAATTGATGAATCCTTATAAATTGTCTCAAATCCTGTTGCCATAGAAACCAATGAAGGCACTAACGTTATATTTGTATCTTTAGAATTCTGCGGAGTCTAAACTTTGTTCATAGGAACAACATTTTTGTTTTCTCTCTTTCAGTTTTAAAATTAATTATTTTTTTTTTCAATGCAACATATTTTCCAAGAAGTTGCTTTATAAACTAATTATTTTAAAATAAAACAAACAAAACTATGATTTTTATTTTTTTAAGTTGAAACAGGGATAAGAAATATTTCTAACTGAAACATTCCATTCTATTAAAAAGGATTTTTTTTTTGTTCAAAATTCAAAAAAAATTTTTTTTATTCCTAACAGTTTAAAATACTGATTATCGCCATATTCAGGATTACTTCAGTATTTTTTATTATAAAAAACTTTCCAATTTTAAAGCTTGTTCTTTCGAGACTAATTCTTCTTTTTGCTTCTATTTCTTCTTCTTTTTTTTCTTCTCTATTTCCCTTCTTCACTTCCCTTCTTTTTTTCCCTCTTCTTCATCTGCTTCCTCTCTTTTCTACTTTTTTGCTTCCTCTTTTTTTTTCTTCTTTTTCGTATACGTCTTACTTTCCTCTTTTTATTTCATTTTTCTATGCCTCAATTTTTTTTCTTCATCTTGTTCTCTCAATTTCTCCTCATCTTTTTAAACTACTACTTCTTTTTTTTTCTTTCCTCCTTCGTCTTTTTATTTTCGACTATTATTTTTCCTCCTTTCCTTTCAACTTCTTCTTTTTCTCCTATATGCTTCTTTTTTCTCTTCTTCATCTACTTCTACCAGCACTACAGTCATGTGCCGGTCTTATCATCAATGTCCAAATTCTTGATGGTCCCATCAAAATATTTTGATGGTTTATGTACGTTTCAGCGCGATTCATGATGGTCCAACATCATTTGATGATCACCATCATCCAGCATTTTCCATCACGTGTTCATGGTTTTTGATATGCCAACGAACTTCCATCACTCCATGGTGGAAAATGTTACTTTAATACTATGATGGTTAACCATCAAGAGATTCTCATGGACCAACAATCCATGATGATCCGTGACTGTTCAAATGATGGTTCAAATGATGGTTCCATGATGGTTTCATGGGAAATTCTGGTTGGTTCTTAGGAATATACCATCAAAATAATTTGGTTATGTTGAATCATCAGTCCGAATTCCCACATGGGATGATGACTGTTCGTTCCAACATTTGATTTCTAAGATACCAATCCATGATGGTTAAACATGAAAAAACCATCAAAACAAGTTGCTATGTTGGACCATCATAAATCAGTCCGAATTCCTACATTGAGGTGATGGTTAGGGGAGAATGGGGTCAATTGTAACATTTTTTACTTAACTATTTTTAACTAACAAAAAATCCAACATATTATTAGAATTAATTGACAGAAGAGTCAAGTAGACTATCTTCTACTAGAAAAAAAAATAAATACCTTATTTTAAATGTTATTATATTAGTTATTAACAATTTTTGACAGTCGTGCACTTGTTACAATTGTCCCCACTTACGGGGTCAATTGTAACAGTTCATAAATTCAACTAAAACATAGTTAATTATACATATTATCATAGTTGTGATATATTTTTTTATTGATCAAAATAGTAGTGATATTTTAGGAGTAAAAATAATAATGAGCAGAGACCTAAAGGGTTAAACTTTTAACTTTAAGGGGTTAAAAATTTTAATTTATGCTGTGAAAGGTGACAAATAAAATAATGCACATGCAACATAATATAAATGCTATAGGAAACTATTGGTGGTTCTTAAAGAGTTAAGTAATGGTTTGTAAACATAAGATTATTTATTTTCAGCTGTTACAATCGTCCCTTTACTTATTGTTACAATTGTCCCCAAGACGCCATTTCAGCTTCATTTGTTAAAAACAATGCTAGTTAATTAGCAAAACTAATCTTTTTTTTTATTGAAATGTTAATTAAGGTGTCCACTTACATATTCGGTTACTAATTTTTATTTGTTTAAACAAAATTACTTTGTTACAATATAATATTCTAATACCAAAAAAAGTACTTACGTAGCGTGAAAATATCTTTTGTGATGTAACTCTTTCAAAAGTACATAAAAATGGTTGCCAGCAGGGGTGTACATGTAGATTTATTAAATACACCTTGTGCGCCACCTAGGAACCACATCTAGAACCCGACACTCGAAATTTTTGCTCTGTTACAATTGTACCCTGTTACAATTGACCCCGCTCTCCCCTACTTATGTTGGGTACCATCAAAAAATATAATGCTTCATGACGCAGTTATTTATGGTTACCATCAAGATTATGTTGGTCCTTCAATGGAAAACCGTCAAAAAGTTCGACTTTGGCAAGCTTTATGTGTCAAGCAGCTTCTTTCACCCCTATCTATCCGACGCTCTACATCTAATCACATCTATACTGCTCAGTCAGTTTTCCACAACACTAAAGAAGACGCTATATCGCAAGAGAAACTTTTCATCGCAAATTCTTTTTCGTTTCTCATGAGTAATTTAAAATTAATAGTATGGAAAAGTGAACCCAAACAAACCTAAAATTAAGCCCTGAAGTTTCAAGTGTTCAAAAGAACTTTTCAAAATAGCGAAATGGAAACAAATTATAAGAAGATAACTTAGGATTACGAAATAGAAAAGTTCTCTTTTAATAATTTGTTTGCATTTTGATATTTTCAATTTTTTTTTCTGCAATTGAAACCTTATGACTTACTCTAGGTTTGTGAGAATAAACTTTTTTACACACTTTAAATTTTAATTTAATTATGGAGGTAAAATATAAATTGCAATTAAAAGTTTCTCTCGTTGTACCCTCTTAACCATCTAGTATGTGTGTTTAGCAGTCTCTTTCCCTCATGGCATGACAGAACTATTGTTGTCATACATGTATATGTGACCAAACCACCCCATTTGCTGTTTTGTAACTACCGTAACCTTATTTTGTTCTCGTAATTTGTTGTAAAACTCGAAGTTGTGCTTGTTATTTATCATGCTTTATTTTCCTTAACAGCAACAGAAATTCTCAGGATTTTTTGTTTACAAATATGTAATATCTATTTAAAGATTAATTTCTAGATAGCAAGCGGAAAACGTTTGGAGTAACGTTAACGTAAACGTTAAAAGAAGTTCTTTTCAGGATTTTTTGTTTGCAAATAAGTAATATCTTTTTAGAGATTAACTTCTAGATAGCGAACGATAAATTAATTTTCCTTTTCATTTGATTAGCATTAAAAGGTTGTCAAATTAATTTTTTTTTTTAAACTTGGTCGAATAGAAATATTAGTAAGCCAAGATTATTTCTTTAGAAATTGATTAACGACATGCAAAATGTTTTACAAAAAAAATCTTATTTTTTAACTTTTGCTTTAAACCTTGTTTTTACCCGTTTTTTATTCCAGCTTTGTCAAATGCATCATTTTGTTTGTGTTGAAAAGTTAAGGATCAGGCCAACCTTCACTTTTAAAGTGTTAAAGAAAGTATATAAAAGCCTACAGAAACAAACCTTGTTTCAGTAATGGTCATAAAATCTAAAATAACATAACCTCAATCTCGATGTAAAATGGTTATTTATGCAAGCTTAATGCAAACCTCAAAACGCGTAAACTAGCGTAGTTAAATCTAACATAGTTTTGAACTTGCATGGTTTATTTGTGGTTGGGTCGGTTGGTTCTAATGCGACTTGCCACACGGCCAAGCCTGCTTGGTGAAACCGAGCAAATTTAAGGCAGAGTGTGTGATTCTTGTTTTTTCAGTGGCGCCATCTATGGCCTGTACCCCTAGAGGTATTGATTTGTATGGGATTATGGAGGACTTTGCGACTCGACAGAATTTTAGCGTGCATCAGTCACCAACTACATGGGGAGTCTTCGGCGATAGGGGGTTCGAACCCACGAAATCTCGGACATGGGCCCAGCGTCCTACCGACCAGGCTATCCAGCCTGGTTTATTTGTTAATTATTTAAACACCTTGTTATGCTTTGTGATGAAGGTTGTTGCTGATATTAAAATCTACCTTATACCTACCTATTTGGGATTGATAGCCGTAAAATTGCCGTGTTGATTTCAAAAAAAAAATATTTTTTCAATCAGTTCTACTTACGTAAATTCAGTTAGCTTATGTAAATTCAGATTAGACCAATTACATGATTGGTAAAGCTACTCAAAAGTTTTATTTTATTTGTAGCGTTGGTTTTTTTGTTATTCTTGCTTATTGCGATAACTTTATTAATCCCAGATAGCAAAATATGGTATATTTTAACTCGGTAAAAACCTTTGAATGTAAATCTGAAAAGGTTTGTTATGCGGTTTACGTGTCAACCTTCTAGCCTTAAAAGGAGATAATCTGCTCTATTCTACGCATATTACTCTAATCCAAAACCTTTGAAATCAGGCTTTTATATAAAGACCTTAAATCGTGGTTGACTTAAGGTTTTTAATCGTGAAAAAAATCCTTTCATAAAGATAGTCTGAAGGTGAAAATAATCTTAAATCTATGTAATTATAAGGTTTCTTTTCACAAAGTCTTGTATGCTCAGCTAAAATTCACCTTGTCGCGAAATGTTAATCGACAATGCAATTTGATCCTATATTGCTAGTGTGACGTCAGCTGATACGTCATTGTGGACCCCTAAGTGACAATACTTTTTAAAAAAGAAATAATTTTTAATCCTTTTAGGATAAAAAGTTTGAAACTGCAATATTTTTGCTTTATTGAAAAAAAGGTTTTCAGTACAAACATTTTCGTGAGAATAAAAAGAAACAAGGTTAGAAGATTTCTGGGAATGTTGCTGATTTCAAATTGAAAAGCAATTATCTCTATGAAATAAACTTTTAGAGACTCAACTATTACAATGGGCGAGTTTCGTAACACGGAGTCGGTGAAGCACTCTCCGAATCGTTTTATATTGGCTAAAATCTTGGCCGTTCTTAAACTTTAAAAAATTCATGCAGTTTCGATCTTAGACAGGATAATGGAGTTAATCTTCCTCAAATTAAAGATACATCGAGAAACAGGGAATCGGATGGATGCAATTTTCACCAGAAATGAGCGAATTACAACTGGATATGTACTAATTTAGTAAAATGACTGAAAATTGAGAATCGAATATAATTATTTTTTAAGATCTTTTCTGTTTTAGTTCGTATTTTCCAAGGCTGAAGTTTGATCGCAACTGTCTGTATACAAAGCTTGCTCATTACCTAAATTTAAATTTCACATTTCAACTGGCATTGCGGGCGCTTTCAAAGTAACCAATCGCTTGCGTTACATAACATATTAAATTACGACATTAATCTAGTTGCTTTCATAACAAAAAGTAAGAGTAATAATACAGGGTAATTAAAAAAAGAATATAGCAATTACGAAAGGCATAACTATTTAATGAAAAATAATTTCTCGATAAAATTTACACAGAAGGTAGATTGCAAATACTTAGATCGAATGGATCGAATTCCGCACTCGGCTCACATCGACCATAGTGCTGACGTAAAATATCCTCAGTGGTAGACGGATCACGTGTTCAAGTCCCCTTGCCGTCAGGCTAACCTGGGGAGGCTTTCCTCTCCATGTAACGCAAATGCGGGTTAGTTGCATCTGAAAGTCCTCCACGAAGGCAAATTTCTCCCAATACTTGATTCAAGAGTTCCCTTGTCTTCTGGATAGGGTTCAAAATTATAAGAATACGGAGTTGAACATTGATGGTCGTAAATACAAAAATTGGGTCTGCTGTTCAACGACGGTTATAAAATATAAAAAAAATACTTGATCCAGGAGTTCCCTTGTCTTCTGGATGTTGTTCAAAATTGCAAGATTACGTGGTTGAACATTGGATAGTCGTAAACAGTAAATTGGATCGGCTGTTCAACGATTGTTATAAAATAAAATATTACCCCCTTTTGAATTTTTTTAGTTGTTTATCATTTTGATTTCCGTCATTTTTTTAAATAAAATAATAATAAGCTGTAATAAAAAGTATGATTTTATGTGTAAACAATTTTGCGTTTGCCTGTTTTTGGATAACTCATTTTAAATTCTACTTTATAATGTGCATTACTTCATTTTTAATTAAAAATCATACTTATAAATATTTGAGTTTCTCACATAGATTAAGAAGTGTATTAGCCTTTCTTTAAGTACCTGTATATAAAGGAAATTTAAGTACGCTATAAACGAAGTACCAATTTCACAGCTGTTCACTATAAGCGGATAAAATACGTTTTGTTAAACAGCACCAGAGGTGGAACCTTTAAAAACAGTTGCAACAGCAGAGTGTTCATTATTTGTCAGTTTCACTAAAGCGGGGTCAAACTATATTCATTAACAAATCTATTTGTAATTCTGAGAAAACCACAGTATTTCTATCTTGTAAATTCAGCCGAATTTTCAAAAAATTGAATCTCCGAATATTTTATTAAGGGAGAAAGCAAACATTGTTTTCAGATTTCAAATCAACAACTTCAATATATTTGGAGTCTTTTTAAAATAATTCGGTACCAAATGGTGCAATGAATGCGTTAATAAGCAAAACTTAAAACGCATTTGTTTCTAAACGTATTTCCCAAATTGCCAATTGTTTACGCCAAAGCACAGTGGCAGTGAATATTTTAACGAAATTAGTTGAAACATAGCAATTCAGCGCAAAAGTAAACTAAGTTCGCTCTTCAGTTGGAAGAAACATCAGTGGAAATGAAACTTTTAATTACGACAACTGCTTATTTCAACGCAGTTAATTCAAAAGCGTTGAAATGTAGCAAGTTACTTCGTTCAAATTTAAATTGTGTTCTAAAATATTCTAATAGATCTTGAATGATGCTTGCGTTTTTATTTGTATAGTAACTTATATTTAATGCTAAAAGTTAAGTTTCTAGTTTATAATATTGACTTTTTTCAAACATTTTTCATGAGAAAAAAAACGTACCAACAAGCGTGAATACAAAAATATTAATAGAACAAAGTATACCTGCATAATTTTTTTTTATCGACTTCATTAAATTAAAATGACCTTATAAAAGGGAACGTTTGGAATAATGAGAATTTTAAGTTTTTTTTTTAAATTTATGTGATAATTTAAGGATATAAATAAGGATAAGATAATAAACAAGGTTATTAATATATATAGCACCATGGAGATGTAATATTTCTGTGAGCCAATTTAAGTGGTGATAATGGAAGATCAGGTGAGGTTGGAGTTTGTATTGGTATACTGGTCCAATTGAAGATTGTGATGAAAACAGAAGGTATGATGAATATAACACTTGAAAATGAAAACCGGATTATAACTAATATAAATCTTTTTATTTACAAAACTCGAGATACAAAAATTAAATATTCTCCAAAGGAATTTTAGTTTAATAAATTTTGCATAATAATATCAATAAGGACAGGCCATGGGAGACAAATCCCCCACGACCTTCCTAATCAAAAGCCAAATTAAAAAGTACGTGCAATTTGTTCCCAACGGAAACAGAAGCATGGATAGGAGATCCAAAATTGGCGATTTATGAAATTATAACATAGCCAAAACAAAGCCTACCAGCATATCAATATTGGGTTTACAAGAATACATTGGCGATCACGAGTCGCCAACAAATTTATGAGAATTATTACAACCATGCAACTGAGACATTTTTGAGGTTAGAAATTTAGAATAAAAAGTTATTAATAGATTTTTGTTTTCGATTAGAGGCGACAGTGAATTAATAAGTCCGCATTAGTAATGAAATAAAAAGCATCCGTTACAAGAGAAGAATAAATATTTTATGTTCCTTTTAAAAGATAAAGTTTTTGATTTATTTTAAATGCAATTCGATTAATAAAAATAAGTTTAAGTAATCAAAGATATTTAAAAGGATAGGAAATAAATATGCAATGCCAATTGTGGCATCACAAGCACAATAAAGACGAAAAGGATAAAAAGAAAGAAAATTAATAAGTTTTATTTACGGCGCATAAGCTGCAAGTATATAAAACTCATAAAATAAGTTACTTATATAGAGAGAAAACATGGAAAAAGAAGAAGAGATATATGTATATATATATATATATATATGACTACTCGCTTCATAGTTTTTGTTTTATTCTGTTTTTTCTTTTATTTTATTTTCTCTGTTTTTACGTGTTATTTTTCTTTTTGTGTTCTATTTTATTTGTT
>NC_092211.1:7524067-7529358 GCF_043381705.1 Parasteatoda tepidariorum
ATTTGTTGTGGGAACATGGAGGACTTTGAGACTCGACAGATTTAACGTGCATCAGTCACCATTTACTACACGGGGAGTCTTCGGCCGGCGAGGATCGAACCCACGACCTCTTGGATATGGGTCCAGCGCCCTACCGATCAGGCTATCCCGGCCTACAAATTATTACCCATAGGCAAAATGGGTCTTATTTTGGATTTCATGACGTGCGCACTTTATTTGGACGTCATCAAAAAGTGCGCATGCGTCGTCATTGCATGCACTGCTATGGCGACCGCTGCTGTTTTTCTTTCAATTTTCACTAGAGGGCATTTTTAATGTATTTACATCATAAAAATTAAATATATTTTTATATTCTTTTTATTATTAACTTATAATGACGGTGATTTTAATACAAATATGAATGCTGAATAAGGAACAGTATTTTGTGAAACACGTACATATGCAAGGATATGAAATCAAACATCCATGGAGACAGTTTTTGCAACCCCATGATTTGAAATGTTTAACGGAGTCAATCCAGAAAGATAAAAGCATTTGACCAATGGCTAACCAATGATCGAAATAGGGCGATCACAACTTTTGTTTTGTTTTGTTTATTTATTAACCTTTGATTTGTTTATTAACCAAATTGTTTTGTTTATTTAAAATTGTTTTATTTTATTATAATTTTATTTACCAAAGTCAAGATAAAATAAATATTTTTCAGCAAATTCTTCATACCCTGTTTTTAATTACGTCATATGAAAATGACACTTTATTAACATTCTGTAGTTGCCTTAAAAAAAATTTTGCTTTTTTCCTAGTATGTGTTATTGTTTAGAGAATTTTAGTGTCTTTCCGGTCAGCTGTTTTCATTAATAAACTCAAGAAAAGAAATAACTGAAACAAGTATCCACATATTTTTTTCCTTTCAGAGAAAAAATATCAAATCCCCAAATTTTTTAAGCATCAAAAAGCATTTCTTCTTTTTCGGGTGTTCAGACTTATTATCGATCGGCATTTGCACTGCAGGGATGGGGAGGATCGTTTTCACCCCAAAATAGGCGTTCGAGGACGAAACATGATCGTCCACTGTTCGACGCCGAAAAGGATCAATTTATATTTTTTTTTTAAAAATCGAATGAAGAAGATTTTAATATAAGTTGGAAGAAAAAAGAATAAAAAAATCTTGCCTTTAATTGAGTTAGACAGTGTAAAGTTTCTTATAAAAAGTGCTAATTCAAAATAACTATAACGTATTTTGTGTTTTTAAAAGAGAATTGAAGCTTCAAAATTTATTACGATACTTTTTCTCTTCCTAAATTTTGTAAAACATATTGTTCTTTCAATTCATTTTTTAAAAATGAAAAATTTGAATACTGAAATATTCAATTTAGAGTGCTGAACAAGGTTTGTATAAAATTTATTGGTAAGAAAAACATTTAAATCCAAGATAATTTTTAAATATTAAGGAAATTTCAAATATTAATAAAAAAAATGTTTAAAATATTGTAAGTTGTTACCTAATATTTAATATACAGTCCCCGACGGACAGACTATTGGCGACTGTCTGGGAGACATCCCTGAGGATGATCCGAAGACATGCCATCACAATTTCGATCCTCTGCAGAGTGGTTGGCTCCGCTTTGGTAGCCCGACGACCTGCGCGCGGGACAGAGGTGAATTAGGAAAAATTGAATTAAAGTTGATGGATGAAGAAAAAAAAAACGCAATACGTATTTCCTCTTGATTCGCCTCTCTCGGCCATCGCGGTTTTTATGCTTTTGCTTCTTTTTTTTTACCTTTATTTATTTTTCCATTTTCTCTTTCCCTTTTGAATGAAACAAATTTTATTACCACTCTTCTGTAATTTTGAAGAAAATGAAGTTTTTCAAATCCTCAAGTATATATTTCCGCTGCAGTTTTTTAGAATTATTCATCTAAATTTTCAGATATGTTTAGTTGTTTCCCCCAAAAAAAATTTTTTAATTTATTTCGATATTAATATTTGAAGTATTAAGTTTTCATTTGATAAATGTTTCAATTTTTTTTTTTTTCATCTTAGCTTATTTATTAAATTTACCTTCGGGACAAACGTTTGTTTGTTTAAGTCTGACAATTTTAACTCAGCCATTTTATAGTGCATTTCGCTCCATCAAACAAGGAATAGTCTCTGTTAACATATTATGTTTATATCATACGAAGTATTGGAAGTTGGGCTTCAAACTAATAGAACTTTTATAAGTTTAAAATATTAAGCTAATGTTAACCGCTTCCTTGATTATCCCGAGTTAACTCGAGTATGTATAGATTGAAAATATTTATTATCCCGAGTTAACTCGGGTATAGCAGAATTCGTCAATACTTTTTGTTTTATCACGTTTTTATTCAGCCAGAAGCAAAACAAAAAAAATAATAATAATCTGCTGTGATTGGTAGTTTGATAATTTTTGTTTGGTAGTTTTGCTGTTTGTGGGACTGCAGACGCGTTTTGTACAATTGTATATATGCCGGTGGATGAATTCACATAGAAAAAAAAAAGAGTAAAAAAATGGCATTCGAGAGCGAAAGTGAAAGTAATGCAGATGATTTTTCAGAGTATGAAAATGTGAACCTATACATAGACTCATATTTAACGTTTTTCATTTGCCGGAGATAATTTTTGATAGTAAACTGATAGTAAATTATACATTTTTAATACATAAAAATTAAAATTTCAACTTAGAATTTGTGTATTATGTTCTGTTTTAGTTCCTTGCATTTTCCTAGCATTCCTAGCATTTTTTCGATATTCATTCCCAGTTCTTCTAGTTAATGCTAGTTTCCTAGCATTTTTTTTCTTCAAAAAAATTGGTAAGGAAAGCAGTTAACTAAAAACAAGAGTAAAATCATATAAAAACTGAGAGAAAACTTGTTACGATATTACTTGTTACGATTACGATATTGTTATATTCAAATCTTTTTTTTTCTTCCCGAAGGCTTAATTGGCGGAATTTTCAACAAAGTGTCAACAGTTTTAAAGAAATTAAACTACAAAAGATGTTATAATATTCCCTAAAAAATTTATTAATTTTGTGTTTCAAGAAATGTTATATTAGGTAGTATGCCACCAAAAAATTTATTTAAATAAACTCATGCTCAGATTTTAAAAAAAATTTAACAATTTTTCCGTGATTTTCGGCTTTGTTACTTAATTTCGTGTTTTTCTTCATATAATAGATATAAAGATTGCTAAATTTGCTATTATTGAAATAATTATTTTGTAATTTTTTCTTTTTTTTGCGTTTAAATAAATAATTTTGAGAAAAATGTGCAAAAAGTAATATTTTTTCTAACTGTTGTTGTAGTTAAACCAAAAAAACTGATGTTTGTGTCTATTTACATTCTTAAAGAAAATAAATTAAGTTATTTATATGCAAGACTAAGTTTACCCATTTTTATTCGGACATATATATTCTTATTCATACTCAGAAAAATTTAGGAAGATATTCTGCTGTTATTTAAGATGTGAAAGATATTTTTAATTTAATATTTTATCCAACTTTCGAGAGTCCATTGATAAATATTATTTTTAAATTTTCAATATTCATGTTATTAAAAATCCAGACTTAATAATTTTTGAAAATTGGAGCAAAAACTATATATTAGTATAAATAAAAAATTATTTTGTTTTAAATGTCCCTATATAATACCCGTTGTATGTTATATATGTAAGGTACGTTGTATGTGTGTAATGTATGTTATATTTAAATATATATTTTTAAAGAGCAATAAAATTTTAAAGATAGAGGCAAAAGAGAATTAATAAATGGTGAGAGCATTAACCGGAAAACGGTTTACAATTCTGACGATCATAGATAATTAACACTTAACCGATCAAATAACAGTTTAAGAAATTTTGCATCGAAAATGAGCTTATCAACTTATCGATTTTGCACATTTGACTTCAAGACTTTTTCTAACAATTATATACAGTTAATATTCTGTTTTTTTTGTTTTTTTTTCGAATAATACTTGTCGTATATCTATTTCTACCACAACCGGTTATTTGACCGGGTTGCTTCAGAAGGTCATCGGATCAGAAATGACAATGTAATACGTGTTCAACGTATTACATTCGATTAATTGCACATTTCTGCAAAGACAGCTGCGTAGTGAGTTCAATCAGAATAACTGTGAATTCAAATTTCAAGAAAGTATCTAAAATTTTAGATTTTTGTGTAAGAAAAAGTGACAATTATAATTCTTATATATTCTTATAATTATAAGAATAATTATAAGAATTATATAAATAATAATAAGTAGATAAAATATGTCTGCGGAAAATGTACAATGAAAACACCCTGTATATGTATAAAATGCATTGAGCGATGAATTAAAAATTCTTATTCTTCGTGTTTGTACATAATGTTATGCAATATACTATTTTGTGTAATTATAATAAAGTTTTTTTTAGTTTATTTCCTTCCTAACATTCATATTTCATACATTCAATCAAGAAACATGAAGTCCTGTCATTTCACCGGCTGTGGTAGAAATAGATTAAGTGTTGGTATGTTTAGTGCGAATAAAAGAATGTTAAAGCAATTTCAATCATATTACACATACACTGGAGTAAAGCTATAAGAGTCCACTAATATTTTACAGTCAAAAAGATTTTAAAAAGTAGAAAATCTTATTGGGTGTTTCGCAAAGACAATCCTTACTGAGTAAGGGAGAGTGGGGTCAATTGTAACATTTTTTACTTAACTATTTTTAATTATCAAAAAAGTATTAATTGACAGACGAGTAAAGTAGACTATCATCTACTAGAAAAAAAATAAATACCTGATTTTAAATATTATTATATTAGTTATTAACAATTTTTGACAGTCGTGCACTTGTTACAATTGTCCCCACTTACGGGGTCAATTGTAACAGTTCATAAATTCAACTAAAACATAGTTAATTATACATATTATCATAGTTGTGATATATTTTTTTATTGATCAAAATAGTAGTGATATATTAGGAGCAAAAATAATAATGAGCAGAAACCTAAAGGGTTAAACTTTTAACTTTAAGGGGTTAAAAATTTTAATTTATGCTGTGAAAGGTGACAAATAAAATACTGCACATGCAACATTATATAAATGATATAGGAAACTATTGGTGGTTCTTAAAGAGTTAAGTAATGGTTTGTAAACAAGATTATTTATTTTCAGCTGTTACAATCGTCCCTTTACTTATTGTTACAATTGTCCCCAAGACGCCATTTCAGCTTCATTTGTGTTAAACAATGCTAGGGAGATTTAAAAAAAAAAAAATTTTTT